>NC_079205.1:24580136-24795136 GCF_026745355.1 Beta vulgaris subsp. vulgaris | reverse complement strand
TTTGAAACTGATTCAGAGCCAGAGGATGAAGATCCTCAACCTATAAGAAGATCCAAAAGACAGAAGAGATACGTCGACTACTACATTGAGGACATAGATGAGTTTAAAGATGAGATCTTCACGCCTGAATGGTGCAATGAATCTAAGGAAAAGAATGATAATGGGGTACCTTAGATCACTATCTATGTATTTATGATTAAGGAAAACAGTATATTATAGTAATATAATAATGTTAGATAGTTGGTCAATAGTAATTAGAGTTATTTTATAGTAATTAGAGTTGTTTTATAGTAATTTTGGTTTAGGAAAAATAAAATGTTATAGTTACAACTATTTAATAATACCCTTTTGGAGAAATAAAAGTTAAATATTTATTCGACTGAGCAAGAATTTATTCCGGGCACGTGTTGGGAATCTTATAATTATTTAAATTTTTATTATGTGATTAAATTCTTGTTTGTTTCCATGTGTGTGTTTTGATGTTAATATTTTCTCATGGATAATATGTGGCTGCTAGAAAACATTTTATGTTGTACTTGGAATTATTTGAGAAATTGTTTGTTGATGCAATATTGTTTGATCAAATCAAATGTCACCTTCTTAGATTAGCATATAAGTTATATTGAAACCTAAAGTGGAGTTATATTACTTTCAGGTCACCAAGTAGGATGGCTAACAACAACGATCCAGTTGCTACTATTTGCCTCTTTGCGGAGAAATTGGCTCAAGAAAGAGTTGAGCGTCCTGATACTGCTGGGGACATGTTTGAAAGGCTAGCTAAGGTTAAGCCACGATACTATAAGGGGTAACCTGATCCTACCTTCCTAAAGAACTGGATTAGGGAGTTTGAGAAAAATTTTAGGGCTATGAACTGTCCTAAGAGTATGAGAGTGGGTCAGGATATGCTATACCTTAAGGATGAGGCTGATTTATGGTGGAGGTAGAATGGAGCTAGACTGAGTGCTATGGAAGGATTCAATTGGGATGCTTTTGTGATTGCCTTAAAATAAAGGGAAGTTTTACCCTACGTTTATGAGGAAGTAGAAGGCATAGGAATTTATTAACTTTAGGATGGGTAATATGACCATGTCTGAGTATTATAGTAAATTCATAGCACTGTCGAGATTTTCACCTGAGGTTGTAGCTACTGAGGAATTGAAGGCTCAGAGGTTTGAGTAAGGATTGACTGACGAGATACAGCTTGGGTTAGGAGGTCAGACCTTTACATCCCTAGATATTGTGTATAGGAGAGCCACCCATATATATGGACTCCAGTCGAGGCGGGATAAAAAGAATGTTATGGTAGGTGAGAAAAGGAAGGACTTTAATGCTGGGGGAAACTAAGCGAATTTTAAGAAAAATAGGAATGGTAATGAGAATTTCCAAGGGAGAAACAACCAGAATAATCGCAATAGGGGTCGAACTGAAAGAGTGTATCACTGCAAGAAGTGTAACAACAACCACCCTGGTAGAGACTACAAGGGAGATCCAATGACTTATAACTACTGCCAGAAGAAGGGTCATAGGGAGTATGAGTGTTATATGAAGCATAGCAAAGAACATAAAGGCAATTTCAACCAGTCAGGAAACCAAGGTTCTAAGCCTGTAGGGCAGCAGAACAACCAAGGGAACTATAGTAAGCCTGCTTGTGAGAACCTCAACCAGAATAAGACTGCAGGTAAACTGTACGTGATTAGTCGAAATGAAGCTAAGAAATCTGCCGACGGTGTTTCTGGTAATTTTTCTATTAACTCTGTCCTTGTTAAAACATTATTTTATTCGGGGGCGACTTATTCTTTTGGGTCGTCATCTGTCCTAAAGAGTCTGGGGTTAGTAGATTATGAAGAAATTGACTTGTCTATCAGTATACCTACTGGGGAGATCATAAGGTGTACTAAATTGTTTAGAAATTTGCCTTTGAAGATAAGAGACTTTGTATTTCCATCTAACTTAATAGATTTCAATTTAGGAGACCTAGAAGTTATTCTTGAGATGAACTGGTTAAGTCTTTACAAGGCGAACATAGACTGTGAGGTTCAAAAGGTAGTACTGAGAAACCCTTTGGGGAAATTGACCTCTTATAGACGTTTTTGGAAGCCTAAGAAATTTGGGGTTACTTCTACGATGCAAGTGAGGAAGTTGATGAAAAAGGGGTGTAAATTATTTTTCTGTAGTGTGCAGGATGTGAGTAAGGAAGTTGGAGTGAATCTTGAGGATGTTTTAATTATAAATGAGTTTATGGATGTATTTCCAAGTGAGATTTCGGGTATGCCACCTGGAGAGCTGTTGAGTTCACCATAGACTTAGTTCTTAGAACTGCACCTATATCTAAAGAACCCTGTAGAATGACACAACCTGATATGAGTGAGATGAAGATGCAATTGCAAGAATTACTAGATAAGGGTTATATTAGGCCTACTACATCACCTTGGGGAGCTCCTGTGTTAATTGTGAAGAAAAAGGATGGAAGCATGAGGTTGTGTATTGATTATAGGGAACTGCACAATGTAACCATCAAGAACAAGTATCCTTTGCCTAGAATAGATGACCTATTCGATTAGTTAAATGGAGCGAGTGTGTTCTCGAAGATTGATTTGCGTTCGGGGTATCATCAATTGAGGGTAGCTGATAAGGATGTACCTAAGACTGCCTTTAGAACGCGTTATGGTCACTGTGAGTTCACTGTAATGTCATTTGGATTAACCAATGCTCCTGCTATATTTATGGACTTAATGAATAGGATTTTCCATGAGTTTCAGTATAAGCTTATGGTAGTTTTCATTGATGACATACTAATATATTCGAAGAACGAAGTACAACATGATGAGCACTTGAGGATTATTTGGAGACGCTTAGGAAGAACCAATTGTATGCCAAGTTCTCTAAGTGTGAGTTCTGTTTGGAGAAAGTAGCATTTTTGAGTCACTATGTGTCTAAGGAAGGAGTCTCTGTAGATCATGCTAAGATTCAAGCTGTGAGTGAGTGGCCAACTCCAAACAATGTGTCAAACATAAGAAGTTTCCTAGGTCTAGCTGACTATTATAGGAGATTTGTGAGAGATTTCTCGAAGATAGCGAGACCCATGACCAACTTGATGAAGAAAGAGTCAAAATTTGAGTGGAGTGAAAAGTGTGAAGAAGTGTTTCAGATTTTGAAGGAACTTTTAACCTCCGCGCCTGTTTTGACCCTGCCTGATGGAAATGAGGGATTTGAGGTGTATAGTGATGCTTCGAAGAATGGTTTGGGATGTGTGTTACAACTAAATAGGAAGGTAATTGCGTATGCGTCGCGTCAGTTGAAACCTTATGAGGCTAATTACCCTACCCACGGTCTAGAGTTAGCTGCCATAGTGTTTGCATTAAAAATTTGGACATTACCTTTATGGGGAAACTTGTAAGATATTTACCGATCATAAGAGCTTGAAGTATATTTTCACCCAAAAGGACCTGAATATGAGGCAAAGGAGATGGTTGGAGTTGATTAAGGATTATGACCTAGACATCCAATCATGAGGGGAAAGCAAATGTGGTTCCCGATGCCTTGAGTAGAAAGTCGAGTCATAGCGTGAGTGCCTTAATAGTCCATGAGGAGTTGTGTAGAGATATGCAAAGACTGAGCCTAGAAATTTTAAATCCAGGGGAAAGTGAGGCAAGACTGAGCGCTTTATCTTTGGGGTTGTCAGTTTTCGACAAGATCAAAGAGGGTCAAGTTGGCAATGAGCACCTAAATAAAATTAAGGAGATTTTGAAGCAAGGTAAGTAAGCTGACTTTAAGATCCATGATGATGGAAGTTTGAGGTTTAAGGGAAGGTGGTGTGTACCACAAAAATACAATGACCTTAAGAGACATCTTATGGATGAGGGGCATAACACTTCATATTATGTGCACCCTGGGGGTGACAAGTTGTTTAAAGACCTTAAGGGTATCTATTGGTGGCCAAATATGAAGCGAGAGGTAGTTGAATACATGTATAAGTGCCTAATCTGTCAGAAGGTGAAATAGATCATAAGAGACCCAGGGGAAGGTTCAATCCTTAGAGCATTTCAAAATATAATTTGATTTACGGATTAATCGAGCATTTCTTCTTTTTAATATTTGACCAATACTTTTTTGCAATTTGAATTTTGTTCCTGGATGGAAGTGGGATTCTATTTCTATGGATTTTGTGACTGATTTGCCTAGGTCGAGGAGTGGTAATGATATTATTTGGGTTATTATGGATAGATTGACAAAATCTGCCGTATTTATACCTATTAAGGAGACATGGAAAAATAAGTAACTTGCAAAGACGTATATTAGGCATGTGGTAAGACTACATGGAGTTCCAAGGAATATCATTTCTGATCGTGATTCGAGGTTTCTTTCGAAATTTTGGAAAAAGGTCCAATTAAATCTTGGGACAACATTAAAGATGAGTACAGCCTTTCACCCTGCGACTAATGGTCAGACTGAGAGGACTAACCAAACCATGGAGAATATGTTGAGAGCGTGTGGTATTGATTTCAAAGGTAGTTGGGAGGACCAATTAGACCTGATTAAATTGTCCTACAAGCTATCATACGAGCATTAAGATGGCACCTTTTGAGGCACTATATGGACAGAAATGTAGAAGTTCCATTTGTTAAAATGATTTTAGTGAAAATATAGTCTTGGGGACAGAATTTATTGAGGAAATCGTCAGGAATGTCAAACTGATTCAGGCTAGAATTCAAGCTGCTCAAGATAGGCCAAAGATTTATGCCGACTTAAAACGACGCAAAGATGAGTTTCCAATAGGTGATAAAGTGTTTTTGGAAGTATAACCCACTAAGGGCGTCCTGAGATTTGGGAAAAATGGCAAGTTAAGTTCTAAATATGTAGGCTCATATGAGAATTTGGAGCGAATTGGGAAAGTAGCCTACAGGTTGGCATTGCCAATGGAGTTTGAGAAGATGCATGATGTGTTACATATTTCCTAACTCAAGCGATATATCCCTGATGAGTGTCATGTCCTAGAGCCTGAAAGGATACAGATTGATAGTAGCCTCACATATGAGGAAAGACCTGTTAAGATTCTTGACAAGAAGGTGCATAGTACACGCAATAAGGACGTCCATAACGTGAAAGTACTTTGGTCTAACCACGAGTCTGAAGAGGCAACGTGAGAAGTCGGAGATGAAATGAAGAAGAAATATCCAAACTTGTTCCTTGAGGTGAGTTACGAAGGCGTAACTCGTTTTCTTTAAGGGGGATATAATGCGATAGAATTTCACGCTTTTTGCCTATTTTTATGAGATATTTACGCATTTTTATGCTTATTTTAGCGATTTGCACATATTGGTGCAAAATAAATAGATTCTCCGCATAAGAAAACATGTTCATGAGTAACATAGGTGTTTTAAAGTTGGTAAAAGTGTGCACATGAGTGGCACAACATTTCTCAAATGAAAGATGAGTTTAAAACTTTTGAAAATGTGTGAGTTTTTCGTGTCAAGTTTCGGGACAAGACTTATTTTAAGAGGGGTAGACCGTAATCCCCCGTAAATTTATGAATTTTATAAATATGTTTTAGTATTTATATATTTATATTTAAACATAATGTAGATTAAAATGATTTATTTATTTAAAGAAGGTTGACTATTTTGAAAGTCAAATGAATTATTTTAAGGATATAAGGAAGTTAAAATATTTTTGTTAAGGCATGCTTTGAAAAATGTTTTAAATACTAATTGGATTTGGAAAAGAAGCTTAAATGGGCTTGAAGAATCCAAATTCTAAGTGGATTAGGAAAAGGATTTATATTGATGTTAGGAGTTTTAAATCATCAATCCTATTTATCATTAAACTCTATTGAAACCCAATTGCCTTTTCCTAAGCCCAAAAGGAAAGCCTATATATAAATACCTTGAATCCAATTATTTTACCCACACAAATTTTCTCTCTCCTCACACTTCCCAAAACCGGCGGCCGTATTCCTCTCTCCTCCTTCACGTTTTTCTTCTTCTCTTCCTTCTTTCTTTCTTCTTTTTCAAGAAACACTTTCTTCTTCACCAAGAAACTTCACCACACCAACACAATAATCACCACCACCACCGACCTTGCTGCGACGCAGGTACTGTCTTGTCGGCTCCCTCTTCTTCCGTGTTCTCTTTGTTTTGCTGGTTTAATTCTTTTCTTCCTCCTCAAGTTTTGATTAAAGAATATATTTTTATGTTTTATTTTAGTACTAATTATGATTAGTAACTTTAATTTACTATTTTAATGAGGAATCTATGATTATATTAATTATGTATTGAAATAATAAAATTTCATATTTGATTATTATATTTAGATTGAGTTTATAATTATCAAAGCATGAATTTTTAGGGTGTGTAAGTTTGAAAAGTCATAGTACCATGTTATAACTATGAAATTGATTTAACTTATGAATTTAAATATATTTAAGTATGTTTAAAGGAAGTTTTAATAACTTATAAGTTGCTGGAATTTTAGAAAGGTTGTTATTAATGGAGCTTTATGGATTTTAATGACTAGTATAGTAGTACTATGCTAGGTAAAAAATATTGTTTTAATGATAAAAACAACTTTTAAATATTTTTAAAGGGGATTTAAAGTATTTTAAAGTTGGTGGAATTTATTTGGTGTATTGATTTTAAATTCAATTGGTTGTTTTAGGCGGAGATTACTTAGTAGGCGATTTCTAAGGTGTTAAAGGTGGCCTACCAATTTGTTTACACAAGGTACGTACAAACCTATGTGTTATGTGATGTAGTATTGTTGAACCCTAGTTTTGATGATGACAAAAGAACAAAGTTGCAAACTAAGTAGTAACCTAATGAGTTATTTAAGTGTATGATTTTTAAGGTATCAGTGAAAGGAACTAAGAGAATACTAAGTCAAGGAAGAAGTCAAGAGAGGATTTCAAAGACTAAGTAAAGATGTTTCTAGAAGTTGATACCGGAGCAGCATTGGATTAAGAAGAATAAAAGCAGTGCGATATTTTCTAGTTCCATTGTAAAAGGAACAAGTAATGTTGGTAAGGAACATTGGTAGTCTTATTTGAGAATGAGAGTTTGTTCCTTTCTAAGGAACAAAGTAAATGGCACTAATCAAATCTGTTAAAGGAACTTGACAATTTAAGAGGAACTGGACTTAGGCGTAAAGCAGAATAAACGGTTCAATTATGAAGTTGAGTAAGTCATGCCTAAATATTAGGTAACCGTTTTTCTCTAAGTAAAAATCAGTTTCAGTAGAAAATCTTTTAAGGAAAAGATTTTGTGTTTCGAAAAAGATAAGAAAATTATTATTCGGTTTTTTAAAGATTTTATTTAAAGATAATATTTTCTTAAAAGATTTAATTTCAGTAATTAAATTAAATCTGTTTTAAAGTTGAACTGATTTTCGGATAAAAACTCAAGCAACTCCTATAATCTAGGAGCAGTAACAACAACATGTCCACGTTCAAAAAGAGATCATGGGATCATGGGGTGTGTTAAGGAACGTGTTCCTTAAGGGAAGGAACAACATGGGATAATGGTTTAAACATGAACACACTTTTATTTCCCACGTTCTACATTACTGTTACTATAAATATTGAAGCTTAAATAAGGTCCAAGTTGTGTCTGACTAAGTAATTAAGTGAGTTTAACTAATTAAGTGTCAGTGTCTTCATTCTCTCATAATAGCAATTTGTTCTTTGCTTACTTACTCTAATTCCACTAAGCTTATTTCGATCTATTGTGTAACAACCCGAATTTCCCCGACCAGCTTACAGAGGATTAAGCACAGCGAAAGAGACTCTGGTCGAGATAACCCGAACTATTACCATCACACTCACCGAACTACATCGGAGAGTGTGGGACTCGATTCCCAATTCTATTCAAATTGATTAACTATTGCAACTATGCTCTGATTCTCAGAATTTATTCCCATAAATTTCTAAAGAAAATCCGGAAAAATTTCCTTTGAAAATAGGACAACGCTAAAGAAAAAAATAATATGAACCTGTTACAATTTCAATAAATAAAATATTTCCGAATCCCAGAACTCATCAACCTCAACGCTTTCGCGGAGCAGCAACAATCAACAGAGAATCAGGAGCACTAACGACTCTTAAATACAAAGAATTAAAGCAAAAGTTTGATAACTAACTATTACAAGTTAAGCGCCCTCACTTTTGTAACAACTACGATAATACACCGTCTCGTATCAGCTTCAACTTGCAAAAGATTAACTCACGGCTTCAACCTGAAACATTTAAGGAAACTGCCACCCACCAAGTGACAGGCCACAAAAATGACAAAACAACATACACATATCAGCAAAGCTGAGTACTAAACCCATAATTAAGAGTAACACATGCTTTGGTGGCTTTTACTTGAAAACGACTCACCAGTCAACATAATCACATTGTCATAACATGCATCACATCAACTTATGTTGACAACATACTTATACATCTTTATCTAATTGTTCCTTTTATACTACATCGTCGGTCAAATAACAGCAAACCCAACAACGTGACTTCAAACAATCTTGTAACAGATACATATCTCATATAGAAACTAATTAGTCAACCTTTCAACATATCACGATCCCTTATAAGGAATCTGGGTTTACTAACTTTGATATAAGTAATGTACTTTACTTCCTTTAATTGATTTCTTATCAGAAATCCAAACTTATGTTTTCATATTCTATCAATCATTCCCTTAAACTGTCGTACATAAACCCTTATCAGGCAATAAAAGACATAACAACTCTCATCATAACGATTCCTTATCGGGAATCCAATAACGAGATATGATTCCTTATCGGGAATCCACATAACAAGATACGATTCCTTATCGAGAATCTGAGATTTTGAGTTGTTTCTTGTTTTATGAATGTTGTTTCCAGATCTGGTTTTTGGGCATGAATTTTTGACTTTTTTGGAAATCAGTTTTTCGTTTTTTTTTTTTTCGTTCTTCGCTTTTTAGGAATCAATCTTTATAATATTTTATAATCAATTTAGGGCTGGGTTATTTTTGGGAAAATATCAGATATAGATGTACCGTGTAATCCTAAACCCTTATCAGATATAGGTGTTATGTTTCTTAATTCCCTTATCAGAAATCAGTTTTTCGTTTTTTTTATCGTTCTTCTCTGATTGATATTTGATCATCATGCTAATCTGTCTTGTTTCAATTTGTATTTATGAATATCTTAACTTCTTTAGTATAGCTAAAGAAGATTTGATCTAATCTTTTTGATCTGGCTGCAACAAGAATAAGTAACAAGTTCCTGAAATTAGAGAATATAGACTTAATGCAAGTTAAAATTGGCTGGTAGTCTTTTTTTCTGTTACTTGGAGTCCTTGTAGCTGTTGATTCAGCTGTATTACTGGTGTCTTTCAAACTCATATTGTTCATGGGTTAAAAATAGGAATTGAACTATATGAGATCGTCGTTATTTGATGTAGGATATTAACTAAAGTCATACGTTGTGATGCTCATTTTGCTTTTTTTGGTATATGTTATGGTATGGAATATGAGTGTATGACCAGTATGTGCTTAGGAGTTTGATGATAATTGGTTCATTAATAATAAACCATGATAAAACTTAGGATAAGACCGAGATTAACCAAAGTCAACTCTCCAATCTCTTAGGGATTATTTTATTTAAAAAAATTGATGGTTAATTGTTTAATGAAAAATTATTTCCAAACTAAGTTACATTTAGTGTTAGTTTATGTTTATGTAATAGAATTAACACTCATAATCTGCAGGATCAACGAAGCACTGTAATGCTATTGCTGAGCTGACTGCCAATCTGAAGAAAAGTTCAAGAGCAGAGAGGTAAGTAATTTCTCTATAGCAACATAGACTTTGCTTGTGTGTAACATGTTCTTGTGCTGAATTTCTTTTTCTTGATTTGAGGTAGTTTATAGAACTTAAAAAGGTGTACTCAATTTTCTTCTGCTTGTTGGTTTTGTTGATGGTGTTTGACAATCAACTGGAACACAATGTGGAAATTATGGTAAACCTGTTTTTTCTATTTTGTTACGACCTGTAGTAGACCATAAGATGGTAGTTATTAACTTGTACCTGGTTGACCCTCATATATGAAGATTACAGATAGGCTTATGATGGAAAATAATGCACAACGTTTTGGCTCCTGTTTCCTGCAATTCCTGGGATGTAAACATAGTAACATGAGCTCAAGTATGATAATTGAAGGTATACCAGGCTGCTTTGAAGTATGCTTAGCATGTAGAAGATATTGTATTTAGCATTTAGAAGATGTTGAAAGTTTTGGACTTTGAAAGTTTACCTTATAAGGTGAATTTTCAAACTGGGTATATTGATTAGACTACCTTATAAGCTAATGATTAGAAAGGACTACATGAATACTTTGCAAGGATGATTATTTGTACTATTGTTTTCTATTTTAAAATTAACTCATGAATCTATTTTGATCTGAGTAAGACATCATTGCAACTCTAGTTACTAATGTGCCTTGGAGAGTGATGTTTGCACTCGGAAGTCTTATGGGCTCCTCTCTACTTCTTCATACCCCTCCTGTTGTAATGAACCCCCCACCCTGCACCTTTCAAACGCATGGGTAATTTTAGTAAGCTTGTCAATAACTAGCCAAGCAAAATCATACAAATTACCCTAATTGTTTCCTAAATTTTAGTTTAAGAGAACTACTCCACTTGTAATTTGGTGTCCCCTCCTCGAAACTAGGAAATTGATGTTGGTTGAGTTGTCAAGGATTTCAAAAAGCCACAGGCTCAACAAAAATACAAAGCATGTCTGTCAAAAGGGAGACGTTTAACGATGTCCTCAGTGTTTTTCTTTCCAACTTTCATCTCAAAATGTAGCACTAGGCTCGGGTTATCAGCACTAATCAGATTTAGAAAGTTGCCTCTTAGGCCTACATTTTGGCATTCCCATTGAATTCAGCAATCTTCCCGTTTGACCATTCTTTTGCTCTAGCTGACAACCATTGCGGCCTGATTGTATGTGTTTATTAAGGATGAGTTTCAGGCCGCTGGGTGTGGCTTGCCATATGCAGGTTGAGATATTAGAAGCTCAAGTACATATTTTCCGTCAGTGGAGGGGATAATGGGTTATGTATCTCACAGAAGAGCTCTTGAGGGATGAGGAGGTTTGGCAAGAGCTCTTGATGGTCTCATTATGATCTAGCCCTATTATATTCTGTACCTCTCAAATCTGTTTTGATAAATTTTTTTAACTAGTTCCCAATATCTCTTACAATATCCAGCCTGTGAAGTTCCATGAGCAATTCTGACAACTCCATTCATATTGACAACTCATTGACAGTAGCTTCCCGTCTTCTTACAGTCACAAAATATGAAAATACCCATTTGATGGTCAGAACTCCGCATCCCATCTTCTTACAGTCACAAAATACCCATTCGAGGATCAACTATTAAGGATGACCGTCCCTACTCATCTGTGATCTTAAGAGCCAGATATTTTATATTCTGTAATCTTTTGCCTAATCCAGTAAAAGAACAGGACCTGCCAACTTCCACCCCTCAGGGAGGGCCTTGTGACAAATAGTCACAGAGTAATGATTCACCAATAATTTTGAATATATACCGAAGAAAACCAAGGCGCATGTCCTTAAAAATAGGGGGATAATTTTGAAATAAGGGAAAGAATTTGAAGAGGAAGGTGAAGGAATTAGACCTCAGGTTGGGAATATAAGTTATAAAATGTAATACTTCCTTATTACTTGTTAAGGTATATATAATCTACCTAGGCTAAGATTGTTGTAATACTAATTACTTATCTAGTTGATATGTCACATATATATATAGTTTTTAGATGCATTTTGATTGCATTTAGAACTCCTTTTAGAGCATTTAGGTGTATAATGGAATGAATTACGTAAGTTGTGCTCTACTACTCCCCGTTTGCGTGTTTTGATCATTTTCAGGTTACTTTGATGCAAATTGATTATGATTACCTAAGATCAAGCCTATTAATCATTGAAGATGAAGATATCTTGCACAAGGATCACAATGCATCATTTCGGGACAATTTCGAGTTAGAATGAAGCAAAGAGTTGGTGAAAGAAGTGTCAAAACTGACACTTGTTCACTATTTTGATCATAACTTTTGATAGAAAATTGATAATCAAGAAATTCCAGTTGGGTTGGAAACTAGGCTTCAAGGGCTTTCCAATGATAGGTCACACGCCCAAATCCGACTTCTGGTTTGGGAGATACAGCCTTCACAAGTTGACGCAAAATTGCAGTTTCTTCGCCCGGTCGACCGGGCGGATCCGCCCGACCGGGCGAAATCAAAATTTCTCTACAATGCAAGGCAAATTAGCCCGGTCAACCGGGCGAAAAAGAGCCAAAATCGTTTACGCGCCCGACCGGGCGGATTTCGCCCGGTTGACCGGGCGGAATTTTTCCTTCGTCGTAAGTTTGCGATCACCGTCGCCCGACCGGGCGGATTTCGCCCGGTCGACCGGGCGGACTCTCAGGACGCGATTTTTCGGGTTTTTTAGCCGGTTTTGTAATTAGTATAAATAGGTTTTTAGTATTTTCGTTAAACCTATCTTATTTTCTACGTTTTTCTAGGGCAAAACACTTAGTTTATTCTCTCTACTTTTGTTGAACTTTTACATTGGAAGATTATATAGATCGTCGATTTCCTTTTCCATCGTTCTTCAATCATTTGGTATTCTTCTCTACTTAGTTTAATTTCATGAATTCTTTTACTTTGATTATGTTTATTGCTTTCAATATCATCATGAGTGAGTAGTTATTTTCTAGGGTTTAGAGAGGGAAGCCATGTTTATACCTTTTTGATTGTGGTTTGATGTTCTTCAATAATTGGATTGAATTAGAATAATTCCTATTGATTTGTTATACTTGTTTAATTCATGTAATTGCGCAATATCATGAGTTATGTTTAGCTAATAAGAATTAGAATCGAAAGATCATATTCATTAGAGGCTTATTACAATAGGTAGATTTGATTATGTTGAGCGACCGTACTGGCATATGTTAATCTAGGAGTTGTTAATGCCTGACCAAGGATTAACGAATTACTTCATTATTTGAATCTCAATCCAAGTGTTGTTGAATTATATTATATTGATTAAACTGGTATAAGCATGGTGGACCGATCGATTGCCCTAGGTTTTAATTATTTGATAAATCCCATTTTTCTGCGTTCTATTCATTTCTAGTAGTTATTAATTCTCAATTATTTTCCTCTCTGGAAGTAGTTAGATAATTGAATAAATCTGTAGAACTCCTCTCCCTGTGGATCGACCCGTATTTGCCAGTTTCTGCTAAACAGACACCGTGCACTTGCGGTATATTTTAAAACACATCAAGTTTTTGGCGCCGTTGCCGGGGAGACGGCTAGTTTCTATAGCTTTCTGATTAATTATTTGACTATTTCTGCTGTCTCATTGGAACTTCAAGTTCCAATTGAGGCCATCTCACTGCACATTTTTCTTTGTTTCTTTTATGCCCAGGTCTAAAAGAACAGGTTCTCCAGTTCAGACTGATCCTGATCTTGAGAAAACCATCCGGCAGCTCAAGAAGACACAAAAGAAGAAAAAGCAGTCTGCTAATCAGAAAAAGCCACGGAAGAACCAACTGAACCAATTATGCCTCCTAAGTCGCTAAATCTTATGGGGTACCTTCTCCTGGCAATGTTCCCACAGGCCCTACTATGCCGATATACAAGCAGTCAACTTCGAAATCAAGCCTGGCCTCATCAACATGATCCAGCAGAATCAGTTTGGTGGCCATCCATCTGAAGACCCTGCAAATCATTTACAACGTTTCAACAGCTTGTCGTACCGTTAAGCACCAAGGGGTCACTCCTGATCAGTTGAAGGTTATGGTCTTTGAATTTTCACTAAAGGACAAGGCACAGAAGTGGCTGAATGATGTTAATGAAACTGAGTGGAGTGCTATATCTGAAGCATTCCTGAAAGAGTACTACCCTCCCACCAAAACTGCAGAAATAAGACACAAGCTTGCCACCTTCCAACAAGAACCGATGAAACACTGAAGGAAGCATGGAATAGATTCAAGGATCTGCAGAGAGAATGCCCACACCACAATCTGGATAAGTGGTTCATCACCCAAGCATTCTACAATGGTCTACAACCCATATCAAGAGACATTGATTCATCTGCAGGGGGTGTCTTCTAGATAAGGGAGATGATGAAGGTTAATTTTCTGGCCAACTTAGCAGAGAATGATCATAGTTCTTCCAGGACTATTACAAAGAAAAAGTTGGATGTTGATGCATATGCCTTGTTGTCTTCACAAGTAGCCCAGTTGAGCATGAAGATGGACTCATGAAATCTTTGCAGTCTATATTCCTCCTTGAGTATTAATGCATGTCTTCCATGGCTCCTATTACTTCTTCCTTTTGTGAAGTGTGTGGTGTTCAAGGCCACTTTGGTCATGATTGTTGCTACAATCAACCTGATCCGAATCAAATGGCGCATGCAAATGTTTTTCAGCAAAGACCTCCACACAACCCATACTCTAACACACACAACCCAGGTTGGAGAGAACATCCTAATTTTTCCTACAAGAACAACAATGTTCAAAATCCTCAACCTCCACCACAATCTTCCTACCAACCACCACATCAAAACCACCACAACATGCTGCTAGACAACCATATTATCAAGGGGCTCCTCAAAACCCCCTCCTGGTTTCAATAGGCCTTCACCCCAAGGCTATCAGCAGCAAACTCCTCATAATACCACTCCAAGAGCCTACTATGTCTGATCTAATGAAAATGATGGTTTCTATGCAGAAAAATCATGAGGAGAGCATCAAGGAGCTGAAGAACACCACCAAGCATTTGGAGACTCAACTTGCTCAGGTGGCGGAAAATAATGCACAGAGGCAACCAGGTCATCTGCCGGGACAACCCATCCCAAAGGAGACTGTCAATGCCGTTACACTTCGTAGCGGCACTGTTTATGATGCTCCTCCCATGCCCATTGATGATGATGCTCCTAGCAAGGAGAAAGAGGTGGTAGAGGAAGAAGCGGAGAAGAGTTCGATGTCTGAGGTCGAACTAGCTAAGGAAGATCAGACAGGAAAGCGGAGGGAAAAGGTTTCTGAAACGCCTATTACACCAAGGCTACCTTTTCCCCATAGGATGCAGAAGTCGAAGGTCGATCAACAACTTGGTAAGTTCTTGACTATGGTCAAGAACCTTGAGGTAACAATTCCTTTTACTGAACTTATTTCTCAAGTGCCTGTTTATGCTAAGTTTTTGAAAGACATGATTACCAAAAAGAAAGACTTTGGTGGGGTAGATCGAGTCGCTCTAACTGAAGAGTGTAGTGCTGTTTTACAAAATGAACCCCGCTAAGTTGAAGGATCCTGGTAGTTTTTCCATCCCTTGCCATGTAGGTGCGTTATTTATAGATAAGGCATTGTGTGATTTAGGTGCTTCTGTTCTGTCATGCCTTTATCTGTTTATAAGAAACTGAATATGGGAGCACTTAAGTGCACTCAAATTACTTTGCAAATGGCCGATCGTTCTATAAAATACCCTCTAGGTGTTTTAGAAGACGTCCCTGTTAGGGTGGGAAAGTTTTATATTCCTGTTGATTTTGTGGTGCTTGATATGGAGGAGGATGCCCAAATTCCTATTATTCTTGGTAGGCCGTTTTTGTGTACAGCTGGTGCTGTTATAGATGTCAAGTCTGGGTCTTTAACTTTGAGTGTTGGTGATGATAATGTCACTTTTAAACTAACCAATGCTGTTAAGTCTCCTATGCTTGAGCAAAATTGCTGCAGGAGGAAAATGTTTGATGAGGGGGCACTCATTGCCAAGCCCCTCCGATTTGAGATTGAGGAGGTAATATGGTCGTGCGGGACCTTTATAAACCAGCGCTAAGCGGGAGGCAACCCGTAGTTTTTTTCTCTTATCTTTTTTTTTCTTATTATTTTTTTCATTTTTTCCCTTTTAGAGAGTGAGAGAGCGGGAGCGTACTAACGTTAATTTTTCCTCTAAGCATAGTCCTATAGTTCATCTTGCGGCACTGAGGACATTGCCACGTTCAGCTTGGGGGAGGATTTTTGTATGTATTTTCTCTCTTTTACTACCTTTTAGTGTAGATCTTTTTGCTTTCTTAGGCCAGATTTATTTGCTTTCAGACAAAAAAAAAAAAAAAAAAATATTGCTGAAAAAATACGAAAAATACGATTTGACTGGATTGGTGTGATTGCTTCCCTGTGCCCCATGATGTTCTTTGAAAGTATATTTGGGCTCTTTATCTGGATAGTTGGGACTTGAGATTGTGATGCTGGAATGTGAACTCTAAATGCCTTGACCTCAATGAGTTTTGATAATAAAGCGCTTATCTTGACTGCATACTTGAATTGGTTAGACTGTGAGGATTCATTCTTGCCAATGGATTCATTTCTATATCCATTCTGTTTTCTTGTGTGTTAGTTCCTCATTAGCTGACTGATCTTGACTTTGACATCGTACGCATTGATATCTGATGGCTTGTGGCAATTGTTGTGATAGAGGCGTTCTTTTATTTGCTTTTTGAGCCTTAAAGTGATTTTTGTGATATACTTTTATCCTCCTTAGCCCCGCTGAGCCTAATGACTATTTCAGGTTACTAAACCTCATTACATGCCCATGGCCCTTATTTTGATATTAATCCCAAGCCTAGCTTGGGGGAGCATATGTTTGAGTTAGTATCTGAGATAGTTTTTATGAGTTACTTTGGATGGAATGATTGTATTAAGGTACAAAAATTGAGAAAAAGAAAAGAATGAGCAAAATGAAATACATGTGATTATGGGATTGAAAAAAATGCAAAGAGAAAGAAAAAGAAAGATTGAAAAAGAAGAAACGAACAAAAAGTCAAAAATTCTTTCTTTTACAAGTGCTTGCAAAGAAGAAAAAAAAATTCATCACACTGCTTCAAGGATGAGTTTATTGAAAATTTTGTGATTTATAGAATTGGGACACTGTTATTGGCTATATTCAGGTTGATACTTCTAGTAACTTGTGCTCCCCTATTCTTGGTTTTTCCACCACATTTCCCATACATAATCCATACCCATACCTAAGCCCCATTACAACCCTGAAAAAGTCCTCTTGAGCTTGCGCTTACATTGTCTATCAGATTGATGTGGTCAGTTTGTCAAGGTTAAAGAGTACGTTCGCTACTTGAGTCGACATGGTTAGGATGAGTGGCATTATCACCTTTCTAAACACATGAGAGTGTGAGTGGGAAGGGTTATTATGGTTGGGATGGTGAGTGATCGGGCACATCTTTTGTCTGCCACAAAATGTCGAGAGAGTGACACACCCAGTGAGTACCTTTTAAGATTTGTACGTCATATAAGGCAGCTGCATTGGATTGGTTATTTGGGTGATTGGTAACTAGAGTGATCTAAACAGTTGAACTTGAATTGTGCCTGCTTGAAAGATTTATGAGCTTTACAAAAGATTTAAATCTCTGTTTTCATATATAAAGGGGTGAAGCAATCATATTCATGTTCATGTCTTATTTGCTTGAGGACAAGCAAAGGTTTAACGTGGGGGAGTTTGATATGTCACATATATATATAGTTTTTAGATGCATTTTGATTGCATTTAGAACTCCTTTTAGAGCATTTAGGTGTATAATGGAATGAATTACGTAAGTTGTGCTCTACTACTCCCCGTTTGCGTGTTTTGATCATTTTCAGGTTACTTTGATGCAAATTGATTATGATTACCTAAGATCAAGCCTATTAATCATTGAAGATGAAGATATCTTGCACAAGGATCACAATGCATCATTTCGGGACAATTTCGAGTTAGAATGAAGCAAAGAGTTGGTGAAAGAAGTGTCAAAACTGACACTTGTTCACTATTTTGATCATAACTTTTGATAGAAAATTGATAATCAAGAAATTCCAGTTGGGTTGGAAACTAGACTTCAAGGGCTTTCCAATGATAGGTCACACGCCCAAATCCGACTTCTGGTTTGGGAGATACAGCCTTCACAAGTTGACGCAAAATTGCAGTTTCTTCGCCCGGTCGACCGGGCGGATCCGCCCGACCGGGCGAAATCAAAATTTCTCTACAATGCAAGGCAAATTAGCCCGGTCAACCGGGCGAGAAAAGAGCCAAAATCGTTTACGCGCCCGACCGGGCGGATTTCGCCCGGTTGACCGGGCGGAATTTTTCCTTCGTCGTAAGTTTGCGATCACCGTCGCCCGACCGGGCGGATTTCGCCCGGTCGACCGGGCGGACTCTCAGGACGCGATTTTTCGGGTTTTTTAGCCGGTTTTGTAATTAGTATAAATAGGTTTTTAGTATTTTCGTTAAACCTATCTTATTTTCTACGTTTTTCTAGGGCAAAACACTTAGTTTATTCTCTCTACTTTTGTTGAACTTTTACATTGGAAGATTATATAGATCGTCGATTTCCTTTTCCATCGTTCTTCAATCATTTGGTATTCTTCTCTACTTAGTTTAATTTCATGAATTCTTTTACTTTGATTATGTTTATTGCTTTCAATATCATCATGAGTGAGTAGTTTATTTTCTAGGGTTTAGAGAGGGAAGCCATGTTTATACCTTTTTGATTGTGGTTTGATGTTCTTCAATAATTGGATTGAATTAGAATAATTCCTATTGATTTGTTATACTTGTTTAATTCATGTAATTGCGCAATATCATGAGTTATGTTTAGCTAATAAGAATTAGAATCGAAAGATCATATTCATTAGAGGCTTATTACAATAGGTAGATTTGATTATGTTGAGCGACCGTACTGGCATATGTTAATCTAGGAGTTGTTAATGCCTGACCAAGGATTAACGAATTACTTCATTATTTGAATCTCAATCCAAGTGTTGTTGAATTATATTATATTGATTAAACTGGTATAAGCATGGTGGACCGATCGATTGCCCTAGGTTTTTAATTATTTGATAAAATCCCATTTTTCTGCGTTCTAGTTCATTCTAGCCTAGTTATTAATTCCTCAATTATTTTCCTCTCTGGAAGTAGTTAGATAATTGATATAAATCTGTAGAACTCCTCTCCCTGTGGATCGACCCGTATTTGCCAGTTTCTGCTAAACAGACACCGTGCACTTGCGGTATATTTTAAAACACATCACTAGTACATGCTCAATTGTGAAAGACCAACTATTTTTAGTGTACATGTGTGGGTTTTCATGAAATATATATATATATATATATATATATATATATATATATATATATATATATATAATATATATTATAATATATATATTATATATATATATATATATATATATATATATATATATATATATATATATATGCTCATTGTTTAAGGTTTGTATTAATATATAATTATATAGTTAACATAATGTTTAATTGATCATTATCTTATTAGTACTAGTATCATTATATCAATCTTTCTCTTTATGAATGTTGTCTCATATTATTATGACCAGTGCACCCTGGACTTAAAGATGCAGGTTCAAGTTCTTGACGACTCTAGCTCTCGGTCTCCGAGCTCAAGCCTACTGCCCAGAAATTCTGACTTAAACAGTACCACGACAGTGTTTGAAGTTGGTTTCGATACAGATACCAGATTTAAAGTCCATTTTGTTCCAGATTTTTGTTGAGTTTAAAGTGTACATGTAATTATATGAGATTTGTATTAGATTTTGTTCTAAGTATACTAGAATTTAGTTGTAGAATTAGTTTTTCACTTGTATCTACATTTGTTATCAATAATAATTGAATTGATTAATTTGTTTGCCTTAATAATATAAGTATGGTATTTGCATCATTTAATATCAATTGATTAAAAGGAAAAAAAGCTTCCAAGAGTAGCGTTTGTGAAAACGGTCACTAATCAGCGACCGCATACTTGGCAGTGGCTAATTAGCGACCACCTGGGCGGTCGCTAAGTAGCGTCTGCGGTTGACGATCGCTAATTAGCGACCGCCACGGCAGTCGCTAATTAGCCACTGCCAAGTATGCGGTCGCTAATTAGCGTCTCCCTGGGAATCGGTCGCTAATTTCGTAAAATCGGACGCTAAATGTTTAGCGTCCGTTTTGCGGACGCTATTTAGAGAATTAGCGACCAAAGTTTTTGCATCAGCCATTTAGCGTCCGTGGGCGGACGCTAATATGTTTAGCGTCCGATTCCGTGTTTTTAGCGTCTGATTTTTGCGGACGCTAAAAGCTAACATTCTTGTTGTGTACCTCACTATATACTACTTAAACATGCTTAGAAAATTTTGCCTAGGAGTCTGTTTTAATAACAATGTAGCATCTATTTTGAAATGGAGGAAGTATATAAATTGTTGTTATGTTTATTATTATTGTAGAACTTATGAACCCTTGTTATAATCACTTAGGCTTCATATGAATGATAGTTATAAACAAATGATTGTCATTTGTTATAGTATTATAACATATCAAGAGTCGTTATACTAATTTATAATCAATAGAGTATTAGAAGTTAACCAAAGTTGAATTGAAGTTCAATAGCGAATTAACCAGATGATTCACAATGATCGAACTAAGGTCATTCGTCGTTCAACCTGAGTAAGCTTGACTCTACCCAAGCGTACATAAAACCTAAATACGACCTGCACAAACTCGGTAAAAAATGTCCACGGGCGATCATACCCGGGAATGGATTGACGTGTAAATGGAACGTAGAGACTTGTCCGACATCCGGCAATCCCTTGATTCAAAATGTGATCGACCTAGTTGAACAAAACCTGACCAATCATGACCTGGTGCACTGACTGTTAGAATCCTGACCTGTCCGGATATGACCTGGTTCGCCGTGGGTATACTCATAACCTATTTAGGAATTTGTTTTGACACCACTACCAATAACTACATACTAGTTCAATCATATGTTTTATGTTTCAAAATGCATTTCACATAAAGACGATTAACTCAAATATCGTATTGTTATCTCAAATTAGCTTAGCGGCTATCATTGGCACATTTATTATGTACAATAATAAATACTTGTGTTGAACCCTAGTTTTGATGATGCAAAGATGCAAACTAAGTAGTGAACTAATGAGTTATTTAAGTGTATGATGTTTAAGGTATCAATGAAAGGAACTAGGAGAATACGAAGTCAAGGAAGAAGTCAAGAGAGGATTTCAAAGGCTAAGTTAAAGAAGTTTCTATAAGTTGGTACTTGGAGCAAGCATTGGATCAAGAAGAATAAAAGCTAGGCGTTTTATTTTCTAGTTCTAGTGTAAAGGAACAAAGTAAGGATGGTAAGGAACATTGGCTGTTTAATTTGAGAATAAGAGTTTGTTCCTTTGTGAGGAACAAACTAAGTTGGCACTAAACGAATCTGTTAAAGGAACTTGGTTTATAAAAGGAACTAGACTTAGGCGTGCAAAAGTATAACGGTACAATTATGCAATTGAGTAAGTCATGCCTAAATTATAGGAAATTAGTTTTATCTAATTTAAAATCAGTTTTAATAGAAAATCTGTTTAAAGAAAAGATTTTGTTTTTCGGAAAATATAAGAAAATAATTATCCGGTTTTATAAAGAGTTTGTTTAAAAGATAATATTTTCTTAAAGATTAAAAAATCAGTTTTAATGATGAATCTGTTTTTATAACTAACTGATTTTCGGATAAAGCTCAAGAAACTCCTAATCTTTAGGAGTTGTGGCTAAAATATATCCACGTTCATATTGAGATCATGGGATCATGGGACATGATGAGAAACGTGTTCCTTAGGGGAAGGAACATCATGGGTTAATGGACTTAACATGAAATCGAGTTTTACTCCCACGTTCTTCATGATTGTCACTATAAATATTGAAGTCTAAATGAGTTCCAAAGTGTAATATCCCGTACCTAAGTAATATTAATTGTCGGATTAATTATGGATTAAATCTTTTCAAACTAACAAAAACAAGAATTTTAGATATTAAAATGTATAATAAGCTATTTCAAGTTCCCTTTATTAAATCTAACTACTGAACAATAAAACAAGTATATACTTAAGTAAAAATGGAAATTACAAAAATGTCCCTATGAATCTAACACTCTAGCCCATCTTCTTCCTTCCTCCATTTTCTTTCTCTGGCAAATTTTTTTGAAGTGTTCACACATGAAATCAAACACTTCAATTCAATACTACAACGCTCATGTCAGAAATCTACTTCATTAGTCAATAAAGCTTGCCACAATATCTCACAAAATCTGGAAGAAGCCTCAAGTTTGAATTCTCAATCTTCCTCCATTAATGTTTCTTGACCCAAGTTCATTTTTTTTCAAAGGTTAACTGATCAACAGTAGGAGCATAGCTTCCAATAATTTCTATAAATACCGATTGATTTCCAAGATTTGCCAACACAAACAAAACCAAAAATCAGAACTTTGTTAATCAAAAATACCACAAAATAAACCCACTGCTTTGTTTCCTCCTCTGTTTTGGGCGAGCTCCACCGCAACACCACCACCTGCTGCGTCTTCGTGCACCACGACAGTCACGCAGCAGCCAGCCTCCTAGCCACGCGAACACTTCCGCCGACCACCACCCCGACCCACCCTCACGCACTCCCCTTCTTCTCTCGCTACACCCACTCGCAACACCTTTCTCTCTCCTCGACCCATCTGAACGAACCACCTTGTCACTCCGACGAACCACCCTCAAGCTCACTGCTGCATTCTCCATTTCCGGCGAAGCACTGCTGTCGCACGTCCTCTGCCGCAAGGTATATGAACCATGTTCTGTTCCTTTCATTTCTCTCTTGATATAATTCTGCTTTACTAGTTTAATGATGATTTGTGGGCTCATTTAATATATGAGCCTGATTATGATATATGGGCCTAAAATATGACAAACATATTAAGATGTAATCTAGATAAGTCTAATGCCCTATTAGTCTATTACTATTATATCATAAATCCATTACAAACTTGTTAAAAGTAATCAACCTATATATATTACTATTCTATATTCTTCAACTCTACTACGTTAGTCATAAAATTATCTATTTATTGTCATGTGAACAAGATAAATTAATTACTATAAAATTTGACTTAATTACATACATACGGAAACTCGTAACTCATACATATCCACTAAATCATGGGTAAGCATACTTTACTGATAATCAAAATAAGTTCTAATGTGAGTGATGACGAAAATAAAATGATTATTTTAAATGAAGGAGGTTATGATAATAATATGACTTCATGTAATTTCTCAATAAGTAATGTAGGCAAAGACATATAAAAAAATATATAGGAGATAAGTCTTAAGGTTAAGATAATTATTAATATTGTTTAATAATTGAACTTGATTAGTGATTTTGGGCCTAATGTACCTAACCATATTTTACTAAAAACAATCATAAGTTTAGAATATTAGTTGATACTTATCTATTGACTACCCATTTATATTATTGGAATAATACGTAAAATTACAACTAGTTACTAGTTTACTACAATGTTAAATGTAAAATCTAAGTAATATGACTTAGCTTAATTAATTGGCAAGTTGGATGAAACAAGTTTAGCAAATATAATACTAGTAGTCTTATCCTTATTTATTAAGTTCATATTATTAACCTTAATATAATATTTAAATATGACAAGTTTTTATAAAAGCTAATGCAATAGATAATAATAGTAATAATTATTAAGTAATAGACGGTACTTATAAAGTTTAGTAAATAAGTGAATATACATAGTTCCGCAATTATTATGGTTAACGAGTCAACCTTATAACTATAATTAATAACATATGAGGAATGTTACGATATATATCGTCTCGTTCAATTATTGGTTAGATTAAGGAAAAAGGGATATTACAAGCCTCCCCACTATCAAAGTTACAAGCAGGATTTGAGGTAACGTCTACTGCTAAACCCGCATTCCTTTCTAATATATGTTTTATTAGATCTTTAATATTATTATGTTATGTTAAATATATGTATTTTATGGATTGCGGGATATAATATCTTTATGAACATGATATTTCATGACGTTACGTAATTTATGATGACTTGCGAAAGATTAAAGAATATATTTCATGATGATTGTGAAGTATAATGTATAAATAAAAAGAAATGAACATGATAAACAAAAGTGAAAGATGGTTCTTGGCAGTACGATGTTATGTTGGTCGTGCACGTACCGTTCTATTCTATGGCGGAAACGCCACCTTCTGGTTAGGGGCAATTGTCCCTGGTGCACCGCACTATGCATGGCTTTATGCCACCTTCTGGTTAGGGACGTGTCCCTGGTGGCTATTGCCCTATGATTATGAGATGATGATGATGGGAGACGTCCCTGTATGTTATACTCGCCAAGTTACCAATAAGATAATTATGATGATGATTATGATATGAAGATAATAGAATTTATGTTTACATAAAATGTTTATGAAATGTTTTTCTCTATTCTCTCTCCTCCCTGTTTGCAACTAAAATGAATTGAAATGAATTTACGATGTTAGAGTATATGTTACTGGGCCTCGGCTCATGACGTTTTGCTTTTCTGTTTTAGGTAATGACGGGGATGACGGAATGGCGTAGCATGAGGAATAATTACTACTTAAATTATGCAGACTCTTATTAAT
This sequence comes from Beta vulgaris subsp. vulgaris, assembly GCF_026745355.1. Classification (NCBI taxonomy): domain Eukaryota; kingdom Viridiplantae; phylum Streptophyta; class Magnoliopsida; order Caryophyllales; family Amaranthaceae; genus Beta; species Beta vulgaris. Next base: position 24,770,548 of record NC_079205.1, on the reverse strand, counting down.
ATGTATTCTAAGCTTGAGAACATGTTTTAGAACCTTAATTATGTTTCACCTAGTTATTTATCATTTCTAAGTTAGTTATGAAGTTTAATATTTATAAAGTTATTTCTTTAACGAACTGAGTTGCCTTGTATTTTCCAAAAGGAAAGTACGGCAGTAACGCACCGACTAAGTTAAGTCTTCCGCTGCTAAGTAAGAGCAATTAATGAATTAACATGCTTAGGAGTCGGGGCGTTACAGAATGGTATCAGAGCCAACGGTTCCGAAACCTTAAGTAAAACCTTACAGGTTTTACGTATTTCAAATAAGAACTAAAATGGTTTAGGATAAGTAATTTAGCTAAGATGAGATAATAATAATAACAATAAAAATGGTTGTAGATAAATAAGGAAAACAATAATGAATATGAGTGTGAGAGATAGGACGGGAATGGGAAACTTTTACGCTACTTTAACGCTGTTGACAGATATGTTGCGGCAAATGAGTATGTCATAAACGTAAAATATTTTAGTGTTAGACGATGGCCTCAACGAAAGTGACCCTATAATGGAGGAAACGCAAACCACGAATCCGAGGTCACGCTCGAAGAAATGAGGGCAAGGATTGACGCATTGCGTAGCGACCCTGTTTTTGGAGATGCCACCGGAGATGCTAGTGATAACCGAATGGATTTAATGAGGCTGATGATGATGGAGCTTTTACAAGGAAATCGACAAAGGCCTAGGACTGAACAAGAAGAGTGCTCAAACATGTTCAAGAGGTTCTCGGCTCATAAGCCCCCAACTTATGATGGAAAGCCAGACCCCACTGAGTTTGAAGAATGGCTCAACGGCATGGAAAAATTGTATCACCCAGTGCCCCGATAAGTGGAAAGTTAACTTTGCAGTCTTTTATCTGAAAGGACAAGCCGATCTCTGGTGGAAAACTGCCAAGGAAATGCAACAGCATCCTGGATTCGGATGGAACATCTAAAGGAGGCCATGCGCAACCAGTTTTATCCTCCAGTCATTGCAACTCCAAATGGAGTCGGAGTTTATTCATTTGAAACAGAGGAATATGACAGTCTTGGAATACGCGGTGAAATTCAATGAACTTGCTCGATTCGCTCCAGACTTGGTTTCCACTGATCGCAACAGAATAACGTTTCGAAGGAGGTCTAAACGTTGACCTTCAGGAGAAACTAGCAGCACATATGAGCAAATCCTATCAGGAATTGTATGATAGGGCCATCAATGTCGAACGCAAGACGAAACTTAGAAAGGAGGTGTTTGAGAATGGTAAGAGGAAAGGAAAACCTCAAGAAGGCCAATCAAGCAACATTTTCCCAAGAAGTTGAATACTGGTACTGGAGGAAACGTAATCAAAAAACAGTTCCTCGGTGCAACAAGTGTAACAAGCAAGGCCATTGGGCAAGGGACTGTCGTAAAGGCACCGACCAATGTTATCGATGTGGTAAACAAGGCCATATAGTGAAAGATTGTCCTGTTCAAGAACAACGAGGCCACAACGTGAACAACCATGGCTTACAAGGAATCAAGGGAATGGACAGAACTCCACTTATAGCGGCAATGCGAACAACAATCGTAATCCTCCGAGAGGACCTCCACAAGCTGGGAGAGTGTTCATGATGCAAAGAGAAGAAGCTGAAGCTGATGATACCGTCATCACTGGTACTTTCCTGTCCACTCTATACCCGGTTGTGTTCTTTTTGATTCTGGAGCTTCACATTCATTTATATCTACTGCATTTTCTAGAACTTTGAATGCAAAACCATGCCCTAAATTCTCTGCCATGTCAGTTTCCATCCCAAATGGTGAATCTATCTCATGTGATGTCATGTATAGAAACTGCCCTATCCTTATAGGAGGCTATGAGTTCCTAGTTGACCTAGTTCAATTTGAATTAACCGACTTTGATGTGATATTGGGAATGGATTGGTTATCCAAGTACCAAGCCGACATTAATTGCCTTAACCATGAGATAACCCTTAGAAGACCTGATGGGTGCAAGGTTCTTATCGAAGAAGAAAAGCCAAACCCGTATTATCTCAACCTCAAAAGTATTCAAACTACTTGCGAAGGGTTGTTACGGATACCTTTGCAATGTAATAGACCTAACAAAACCTGAAGACTCTTTGTCCGACATCCCATAGTAAAAGAATACCCTGACGTGTTTCCAGAAGACATACCTGGTATGCCTCCGCAAAGAGAAATAGACTTTAGCATCGACCTTATTCCGGGAGCTGCCCTATCTCGAAGGCACCATATAGAATGGACCAGCTGAACTGCAAGAATTGAAGAAGCAACTAGATGAATTGCTCGAGAAAGGGTACATCCGACCCAGTGTTTCACCCTGGGTGCACCAGTCTTGTTTGTAAAGAAGAAAGATGGAAGTATGAGGTTGTGCATCGATTATCGAGAGTTAAATAAGATTACCATCAAAAATAGATATCCCTTACCCCGCATCGACGATCTTTTCGATCAGCTGCGAGGTGCAACCATTTTCTCCAAGATAGATTTGAGGTCTGATATCATCAACTTCGCATTAAGCCAGAGATATCTCAAAAACCGCCTTCAGAACTCGATACGGCCATTATGAATTCACGGTGATGCCCTTTGGGTTAACCAATGCCCCAGCCGTTTTCATGGACTTGATGAACCGAGTTTTCAAGCCCTACCTTGATAAATTCGTTGTTGTATTCATCGATGATATCTTGGTATTTTCAAGAAACTCAAGTGAGCACGAAGAACACTTGAGAAAGGTGTTGGAAATACTAAGAGAAAGAAAGTTGTATGCGAAGCTGAAGAAATGTGAGTTTTGGTTGAAAGAAGTTGCCTTTCTAGGGCACATCATTTCGAGAATGGAGTCTCCGTTGATCCTCAGAAAATAAAAGCCATAATGGAGTGGCCTAGACCCACCAATGTCCCCGAAATTCGAAGTTTTATGGGTTTAGCTGGATACTACCGAAGATTCGTCCAAGACTTCTCAAAGATAGCTATGCCTATAACGCGATTGGTGAAGAAGTCGGTCAAGTTTGAATGGAGCGATGAATGTGAAGAAGCTTTTCAGGAGTTAAAGAAACGCCTTACCTCTGCCCCAATTCTAACCCTTCCTTCTGGTACAGATGGCTTTGTAGTGTATAGTGATGCCTCCAAGCATGGATTAGGATGCTGCTGATGCAAAACGAGAAGGTTATAGCAATCTTCTCGACAACTCAAACCGCAACAAAATTACCCAACCCATGATCTTGAACTAGCCGCTGTCGTATTTGCCCTGAAAATCTGGCGACACTATTTATGGTGTTCCTGCAAAATCTTTACCGACCATAAAAGCCTCAAATACATCTTTACCCAAAAAGAGTTGAACTTAAGACAACGTAGGTGGCTAGAACTCCTAAAAGACTACGACCTTGACATTCAATATCATCCTGGAAAAGCAAATGTTGTAGCTGATGCCCTAAGTCGAAAAGCTCACCTAAACACAACCGTACCCACAAAAGCTATAACGATGACTTTGGAAAATGAAAGTGGAGATCATTCAGAGAAAAGAAGGTGCTACTTGAATGCATTGGAGTTGAGGCCAACATTGTTGGGAGACATAAAGGAGGCACAAGATGGAGACCCAGAGTTAGAGAAAATAAAGAATGATGTGAAAGAGGGAAGTCGCCAGGATTTGTGATCCAAGAGGATGGTACATTGAGATTTCAAGGAAGGTTATGTGTCCCCAAAAGGAGACATTAAAGAAGAGGATTTTAGAAGAAGCTCATAATAGTCCTTTCTCAATCCACCCTGGAGGAAACAAGTTATACAAAGATTTGAAACAGACATTTTGGTGGAGCAACATGAGTCGCTGAATTTGTGGCAAGATGCTTGACTTGTCAAAAGGTCAAGATAGAGCACCAAAGACCTGCAGGGCTCCTACAACCTTTGAGTGTCCCTACTTGGAAGTGGGATTCGATCTCCATGGATTTCATAATGGGACTACCACCGTCAACTCGAGGCATGAACTCTATCTGGGTGATTGTGGATAGATTGACGAAATCCGCGCATTTCTTAGCTATAAGAAATAATTGGAGCTTAGACAAGCTAGCTGAGTTGTATATGAACACAATTGTCAGGCTACATGGAGTTCCGAGTTCAATCGTATCTGATCGAGACTCAAGATTCCAGGCAAAGTTTTGGAAAGAATTGCAAAAAGCTCTTGGCACTAGACTCGACTTCAGTACAGCCTTCCACCCAGCAACTGATGGTCAGACGGAACGGACGATACAGACCCTGGAAGATATGTTAAGAGCATGCATGTTAGATTTTCAAGGAAGTTGGGAGAAGTACTTGCCACTGGTAGAATTTTCTTACAATAACAGCTACCAAGCTAGCATCAAAATGGCCCCTTATGAAGCACTCTATGGAAGAAGATGTAGAACACCCCTTTGTTGGAGTGATATTGATGAAGCTCGAATGATCGGACCCGACTTGATACAAGAAACGACAGAAAAAGTACGATTAATTCAGACCAGGATCAAGACTGCGCAGAATCGACAGAAGAGCTATGCAGACCGACGAAGAAGACCACTAGAGTTATAGTGGGTGATCAGTTTTTCTGAAAGTCTCACCTAGTAAAGGTGTCATGCGATTTGGTCAATCTGGTAAGCTTAGTCCAAGGTATATCGGCCCATATGAGATTCTCGAGCGAGTGAATGACGTGGCTTATCGACTGGCGCTACCGACAGACCTAGATAAGGTGCATAATGTCTTCCATATATCGATGTTAAGAAAGTACATACCTGATCCAAGCCATGTGATTAGGCATGAGCCTTTACAACTGAGGAACGACTTGACTTACGAAGAAAAACCGATCGAAATCCTTGACCGTAGGGAAAAGCAGCTCAGGAACAAAGTAATTCCCATGGTAAAAGTTTTATGGGCTAACCATTCGTCGACTGAAGCAACTTGGGAAGTTGAAGATCAAATAAAAGCGAAATACCCTCATCTATTTGCTTAGATTATTATGTATGTTTATCATGTCTGATCTGCGTATGTTATCTAAAGTATGAATATGTTTTACTTTCATAATGATTTTTCATATGCACTGCATGACCTTATTTTGACTTACTAAGTTTCGAGGACGAAACTTTTTCTAAGGGGGTGAGGATGTAATATCCCGTACCTAAGTAATATAATTGTCGGATTAATTATGATTAAATCTTTTCAAACTAACAAAAACAAGATTTTAGATATTAAAATGTATAATAAGCTATTTCAAGTTCCTTTATTAATCTAACTACTGAACAATAAAACAAGTATATACTTAAGTAAAAATGGAAATTACAAAAATGTCCCTATGAATCTAACACTCTAGCCCATCTTCTTCCTTCCTCCATTTTCTTTCTCTGGCAAATTTTTTTGAAGTGTTCACACATGAAATCAAACACTTCAATTCAATACTACAACGCTCATGTCAGAAATCTACTTCATTAGTCAATAAAGCTTGCCACAATATCTCACAAAATCTGGAAGAAGCCTCAAAGTTTGAATTCTCAATCTTCCTCCATTAATGTTTCTTGACCCAAGTTCATTTTTTTTCAAAGGTTAAACTGATCAACAGTAGGAGCATAGCTTCCAATAATTTCTATAAATACCGATTGATTTCCAAGATTTGCCAACACAAACAAAACCAAAAATCAGATATTTGTTAATCAAAAATACCACAAAATAAACCCACTGCTTTGTTTCCTCCTCTGTTTTGGGCGAGCTCCACCGCAACACCACCACCTGCTGCGTCTTCGTGCACCACGACAGTCACGCAGCAGCCAGCCTCCTAGCCACCGAACACTTCCGCCGACCACCACCGACCCACCCTCACGCACTCCCCTTCTTCTCTCGCTACACCCACTCGCAGCACCTTTCTCTCTCCTCGACCCATCTGAACGAACCACCTTCGTCACTCCGACGAACCACCCTCAAGCTCACTGCTGCATTCTCCATTTCCGGCGAAGCACTGCTGTCGCACGTCCTCTACCGCAAGGTATATGAACCATGTTCTGTTTCCTTTCATTTCTCTCTTGATATAATGTTAGAGTTCTGCTTTACTAGTTTAATGATGAATTCTGGGCTCATTTAATATATGAGCCTGATTATTGATATATGGGCCTAAAATATGACAAACATATTAAGATGTAATCTAGATAAGCTAATGCATCCTAAGGTCTAACTATTATATCATAAATCCATGTACAAACTTGTTAAAAGTAATCAACCTATATATATTACTATTCTAATTCTTCAACTCTAACGTTAGTCATAAAAACTTGATCTAATTTATTGTCATGTGAACAAGATAAATTAATTACTATAAAATTTGACTTAATTTACATACATATGGAAACTCGTAACTCATACATATCCACTAAATCATGGGTAAGCATACTTTACTGATAATCAAAATAAGTTCTAATGAAGGAAAATAAAATGATTATTTTAAATGAAGGAGGTTATGATAATAATATGACTTCATGTAATTTCTCAATAAGTAATGTAGGCAAAGACATATAAAAAAATATATAGGAGATAAGTCTTAAGGTTAAGATAATTATTAATATTGTTTAATAATTGAACTTGATTAGTGATTTTGGGCCTAATGTACCTAACCATATTTTACTAAAAACAATTCACGTAAGTTTATGAAATGTTGATACTAGTACCTATTGACTACCCATTTATATTATTGGAAGTAATACGTAAAATTACAACTAGTTACTAGTTTACTACAATGTTAAATGTAAAATCTAAGTAATATGACTTAGCTTAATTAATTGGCAAGTTGGGTGAAACAAGTTTAGCAAATATAATACTAGGTAGTCTTATCCTTTATTTTATTAAGTTCATATTATTAACCTTAATCTATCAATATTTAAATATGACAAGTTTTTATAAAAGCTAATGCAATAGTAATAATAATAGTAATAATTATTTAAGTAATAAGACGGTACTTATAAAGTTTAGTAAATAAGTGAAATACATAGTTCCGCAATTATTATGGTTAACGAGTCAACCTTATAACTATAATAATAACATATGAGGAATGTTACGATATTAATCGTCTCGTTATCAATTATTGGTTAGATTAAGGAAAAAGGGATATTACAAGCCTCCCCCGACTATCAAAGTTACTAAGCAGGATTTGAGGTAACGTCTACTGCTAACACCCGCATTCCTTTCCTGAATATATGTTTTATTACGATCTTTATATAATGTTTATGTTAAATATATGATTTTATGGATTGCGGGATATAACATCTTGTTATGAACATGATATTTCATGACGTTACGTAATTTATGATGACTTGCGAAAGATTAAAGAATATGATTTCATGATGATTGTGAAGTATAATGTATAAATAAAAAGAAATGAAACATGATAAACAAAAGTGAAAGATGGTTCTTGGCAGTACGATGTTATGTTGGTCGTGCACGTACCGTTCTATTCTATGGCGGAAACGCCACCTTCTGGTTAGGGGCAATTGTCCCTGGTGGCACTGCACTATGCATGGCTTTATGCCACCTTCTGGTTAGGGACGCTGTCCCTGGTGGCTATTGCCCTATGATTATGACGATGATGATGATGGGAGACGTCCCTGTATGTTATACTCGCCAAGATACCAATAAGATAATTATGATGATGATTATGATATGAAGATAATAATGAATTTATGTTTACATAAAATGTTTATGAAATGTTTTTACTCTATATACTCTCCTCCCTGTTTGCACAAAAATGAATTGAAATGAATTTACGATGTTAGAGTAGTATGGTACTGGGCCTCGGCTCATGACGTTTTGCTTTTCTGTTTTAGGTAATGACGGGGATGACGGAATGGCGTAGCAGTGAGGAATAATTACTACTTAAATTATGCAGACTCTTATTAATATGTATTCTAAGCTTGAGAACATTAGTTTATGAACCTTAATTATGTTTCACCTAGCTATTTATGCATTTCTAAGTTAGTTATGAAGCTTAATATTTATAAAGTTATGTTCTTTAACGAACTGAGGTTGCCTTGTATTTTCCAAAAGGAAAGTACGGTAGTAACGCACCGACTAAGTTAAGTCTTCCGCTGCTAAGTAAGAGCTAATTAATGAATTAACAATGCTTAGGAGTCGGGGCGTTACACAAAGAGTGCCTGACTAAGTAATTAAGTGAGTTTAACTAATTAAGTGTCAGTGCCTTCATTCTCTCATAATAGTCATTTGTTCTTTGCTTTCTTACTCTAATTCCACTAAGCTTATTTTGATCAATTGTATTTTGGTTTTTGGGTAAGGGAACTTTGAGTGAAGTTCTGTAAGAGAGTAGCTTTGAGTGAAGCTTGTATGAGTGAGAAAACTTCAAGTGAAGTTGAGAGGAACTATTGTTAAGGGAACAGTGGCTCAGGAACTTGAGTTTAGGAACTCAAGGTGTGGCTCGAGTTAGAATTAGGTTGTAACAAAGTTGTTTGGCCTAATTAGTGAAAGAGTTGAGTTTAAAATCCTTAGTGGTCGAGGTTGTTTCTTCTTGTTGGGCCCAAGAAGTTTTTCCTCGTAAAAATCCCTCTTGTTCCTCTAGCTTGTTTATTTGTTTAAGTTTTAATTTCCGCAAAAAGTTACGTTTATTTCTACACCTACAATTCACCCCCCCTCTTGTAGTGTTCCTAGGGAAATAACAACTTGGATTATTTAAGTAGACGTTTTTCTGTTTCAAATTTCATTATCCATTGGAAGACAATTAGCCTAATGATTAACCACTTAGTTAACTAATTTATAAAGTAATTCATCATTATCAATCATCATCTTAATCTTTGACCACAACCAATCACCAATTAATCATTGATAGTTATACATTGGGAAACTATAGATAATGAAGAATTTGAAATTGAATTTTTCAATTTCAGCCAAATGTTGAACCTTTAATAAAATAATTTGACAGAAAATATGGCAACTTCAAAATACGCTTTTGTAGACAAATATAGATACTGGTGCTATCGTTGTGTTTGACAAGTTTAACTGATGTGACAAAAGTCCAACCGATATGGAATTCCCTATAATGAATAATGACCTGACCCGAAGCGAGACCCGAAGGGAAAAGATGTACATGGCATAACCAATATCAAGTTTAACGAGAGTCGATGCGGGTTTCTTTAAGAAACTGAAATTAACTAAATACGAACTGAAAATAACTGTTTAACTGATAGTAATATGTAAAAATTCAACTGTTTAAACCAAAACTATATGGGTCAAGCCAAAAGACAACTGCAAACTGAACTGAACTTAATTGAAAACTAAATTAACTGTATGGATTGAAACTGAAATTGAAAAAGTTTAAACTGAATCAATTAAGCTCGGAAAAATAAACTGAATTAACTGAAGTGAAGTCAACTCAACTGTTTGGTTTGAACCAGAACTGAACTGGCTAACTGAATTGATACCACTAGATGGTAAGTTGGTTTCAATTAGTATTCAAGTCGAGCTAGATTTTGACAGTTCTAAGTTTCTAACCTTGGTCATGGTGATGATATTGACTTGCTCTTGTATTTTACTAAACCTTTTATAATAATGCTACCTACGATTTTTTTTTAGCTGTGATAATTTAAATTTTAAACATTTTATATACTAACTTAAACAAAAAAAATAATTGATTTATATATCTCAAAAGATTAGTGTACACACTCCCATTGTTTCACTTTAAACTTCGTATTTGATATCTTGACACTATATACAATTAAGAAGAATATTCTAAATTCTTCTTCTCAGTATGTAAGAAAAAAAAAATATTATGTGGAGTTTGGTTTGATGCATTTAAATTAGTATTTTATTAATATTCAATCATCATAATTTTATTAATATGCGATAATATATATATAAGATCAAATAAGTGTGGCAAACACATAAAATCAAAATAGGGAGAACAAGAGTAAATGGAGGGAGGGGATATGATAGTGTATTTATATAAATGTATATCTTTGAAGTATCAACTTTTTTTATAACATTTACAAATTAACAAATATAAATATTTATGGTCAAAGTTATACATATAAAGAGTAAGCAATTCACTTACGTAAGGTTGAACGACACATCTTAAAACTAAGTACTTCGAACATAACTAATAAATAAAAAGAAAGTATGACACCTAATTAAAACAAACAGAGCGAGGGATATCTAATGTTAAAAGATTTTTGGATCATTTTCACACTTAACAAATTGAAATCTCCGCCCTTACCTTGTTAAGGTTCCCCACTAAGAAAAATTAAGACCTTGTTTGGTTGACAAAATAAATCATGGGAAGTGCAAATTCTTAGGAAGTAGAAGTATATGAAGTTGTTTGATTGGCAAAATCATGGGAATTTGCACTACCTAGGAAGTTCTTCTTCCTCCAAAATGGAGGAAGTTACTTATCTAGGCCTCCCTAGGTAAGTAGAGCTTCCCATAGGAAGTTCTACTTCCCATTATCAACCAAACACAATTTTACACTTCCTAGGAATTTCAAATACATGGAAAAAATAACTTCCTATGAAGTATGACTTTCTATATACAACCAAACAAGGCCTAAAGCATATAATAAGTCCTCACCTTCCGTTACATGCATGAATCATGATGCATGATAACTCAAATCACCAACTGGATGTAGACAAAAGGCACAGGCAAAAACCAATTCTAATTTGCCAATGAGTACTGATAAGCTCTTTACACGTGTTTGGAGGATTCATCAACATCACGGGTCATTTGGATGGGGTATACTCTAATTCAATTTCGGCATGGCAACTTGGTAAGGCCGCATTACCACGTTCTATTATATTTTTGCATCTTAATTTAAACAAGAAGATAAGACAGGCTTACAAATAATTGTAGAACATTATAAGGTTGGAGTATTTCTCTAGATTATAGGGAATCACATAGCATTAAAATAAAGAGCTTTCCCGATCCTATATTTATGAAGAGATAGTGAGTAGAGATGTCAATAAGTAGAATTTGGAGAGGGTCTTTTAGAATTCAGATCTGTATTTTAGGCACCCGGATCTACAAGGTAATAATAATGAGGATTCAGATCCGTATGGATCCTACGGATCCGGGTCCTAAACGGATCCAAAACCGATCATTGCCTATTGCTTTCAAACTATCCTAATTTTCATAATAATTAAAGATTTTAAACAATAAAGTCATCTAATATCAGTCAAAAAATACATTTAGGCTATGTTTAGTTCACCTGAAATTTTCTGATCTGAACTTATCTGATTTGATCTGAACTTATTTTTTCTGATCTGATCTGATCTGAACTTATTTTTTCTGATTACAAGATCTTATCTTTTAGATTTTTCTCAATATATAAGAGAAAATATAGTCATGTGGGGTCTTGTTTGATTCGTCTCAATGAGTACTTTATTAATATTCAATTATTATAATTTTTACTAATATGTAATGAAAGATATAACGATTTTAAATATAAGCATAATCTGAACTGATCTGATCTGAACTTATTTTTTCTGATCTGATCTGATCTGATCTGATTAGATCTGAAATAAGCAAAAATAAAGTGAACTGAACATAGCCTTAATTTTTGAAAAATAACCATTGCAACTACTTACAACTATTCAATTATCAAATTGTAGATTAGTTATCAACCCGAATTTCGAACTTAATTATCCAGTGAATTCGCACAAAAATCACACATTAATTAGAACAATAATTCAAAATTCAAGCAAAAATCAATTTTACATGTAATAACTAATATTATAATATTATGATAATTAGGCAATTTTCTCGGCATGCAAATTGAGGTGTTTTTGGTTTTTTTTTTGTCAGTTTTGGTCTCAAATTAAACATACCCCAAAACCTTAATCGAGCGATTTTCCCCACAAATCGAGACATGCAAATTGGGGTGTTCTCAGTTCGTTTTTTTTTTATCAGTTTCAACTTCAAATTTGACCCTAAAGGCCAAAATTACCCGCAAAATCCTTACCGTTTGATTTTTTCGGCATAAATAGTGACAAATTTTCCTTACACGAAATTGAAGGCATTATTTAATGAAAATTTAACCGACAAATGGTTCATAAAGTTACATTTGCACCTAGGCAGTAGTTTAGGGCCATTTTTGATAATTTTAAAAGTCATGGCTATTAATGAGAATTTTCAAAAGTACTCCCTCTGTTTCCTAATGATCTTCCCTCTTTCCGTTTAAGTGCGTTTTCAAATGATCTTCCCTCTTTTACTTTATTCCTTATTTGGAATTTTTTTCCCTTTTTACCATCTCATGTCCTTATCATATGGTCCACCATTACATTATTAATTCAATTTTACTCCATTTCTCTCTCCTACTTTAACTCCTTTTTATTTGTTTATTCATCTTAACCCCTTTCTCTCTCCTACTTTACCCACCCCACACAAATTGATTCTCATTGGTATCTGTAGGGAGTACATGACTATCAAAGAGAATTTTTCATTTTAAAAAATTTTTGTAGCATAATTTAAAGAAAAAAAATTCTAAAAAATTTAAAAACTACTCTCACATAGAGGTGGGAATGGATCGGGCCAGCGCATGGGCCGAACCAGCCCTGCACGATTTGGGCCCGGTCCGGCATGAGCTCGCTCAAGGCCCGGTCCGACATGAGCCCCCTCAAGGCCCGGTCCGTTGTCTGCTATGTGGGCCGTGGACATGCCACGGTCAAAAAAAATTATTTCTGGCCCATCCGGACACGAGCCTGTCTATATATCCCGTGTGCCGGCTCGTGCGGCAAATGTGCTTTTCTTTGTTTTTTAGTCTAAAATTGTCAAAAAATAAAAAAAAACAACATAAAACACAAGTCAAGCCCGTGGGCAAAATCCGAAAATTTCAAGCCCGGCACAAATCACCATTCTCAAGCTCAGGCCCTCCCCGGCCAACCAATGCCCAAACCCGCGGGCCAAGCCCGTAAAACCCGGCCCATTTCCAGGTCTAAAGTCTCACATATTTCCAAGATCAGACAAAGTTACCAACTACCAAACCACGCGTCATGTAGCAGTCTCACACACTCTCTCTACAATTATGTACGTCTCCTTAATCTGACTTGTTAAATTTGACTCTTTGAAACCCAAATCATCTACACATTCACTCTTCCGACAAACTGAGAGAGAAGGAGAGGGTAAGATGGCGATGAGGCGTGCTATTGCTTGTGCTCTTAAGAAATCTGTGACGGCTACTTCCACAAATCTAACTTCATTTTCTTCCCCTTTCTCCAGGAATCTTCATGTAAGCACTTTTACATACATCATCAGTTTATTTGTTCTCATAATTCCATTCTTGTGCTCATTGCTTTAATTCTTAAGATGATCAGTAAGCAGGAGTTCTATTTGTGTATCTATGTAATATTTTGTTGGGAAATGAGTTAGTATTTTTTTTTCTTTCATTTTATGTTTTTCAGAATATATTTTAGTTCTTGTTAAAAAAAAAATTACTTTATGTATACTTGATCATGGCTTCACAGTTCACAGGTGTTGTTTCGCTTAAGAAACGTTTTGCTGTTCATATAACTCAAATCAAACACTTATTTTGGCTACTTGCTCCAAGTTGTCATTTTGTTTTAACAATTTTTGGAATTCACTATCAGTTATTGTTTTTTTACATTAAAATCTCTGATTTTTGTACGATCGGTCTTGGTTTCTTTTTCTTATGATAGAAGGAAGCCATCTTTTATTGTTTCCTTTTTTTTATATATATAAAGATACTCCATTTTTGAACTTGAATTTGATGACAAAGTAACAAAGAAAAAGAAAAATCGAAACCATTGTGGGGATAGTTTGAAAGATTTAAAAGTAGAAAATCACTAAATATGTTGAAGATAAACAAAGAAGGAAAGAGGTTGTTTGAATAACTACGAGAATTACAAGGATAACAAGATAGCAACAGCAAACAACCGTCTAGGCTTGAAACACTTTTCCAAAAGTAATATTCGACCCTATTAGTAGAGCACGGCTTACACGGAATTCACGTTCAAGATACAAAGAAGAACAATAATGTTTTTGCTCACAAAGAAGCATGTCAATTGAACAAATGTGTGATGAAGATTTGTGATGATGAATTTGCTTTGTGCTTTTGTTGAGAGAGAGTTTTTCTAACCATACAACAATATGAGAAAAGTCTCATATATATATATATATATATATATATAATATATATAATATATATTATATATATATATATATAAATATAATATATATATATATATAGGAGTTATATAACGCACAATAGAAGAACAATAATCGCTCAAGACAGCTAGCATTGCTTCGCGAAAACTGAAGAACTGGAGCTCACACTCCATGGGGGAACACGCTCCATGGGTGTCGTCTCATCTTTTCGTCGTTTCCTTGTTTCTTGCCAAATCTGTGTGAATGCTCCAACGCCAGAGCGAACGCTCCACATTGAAAGCCTCTATATCCTACGTTATTTAAGTGACGACAACTTAACCAAGCGACTTAGAGAATCCTAGCATGTATCAAATCATACAAATGCTCTAAATCTCCAAGAGAGGTATATGGGAAAAAGAGAAAATAGAAGATAAGAAAGTAATCAGTTTAATATGTTACCTTAAAAGTGGAAAAACGGCTAGAAAAGCAATAGGTCCCAAGAGGTGGCAAAAAAAGTTGAGTACCTAAAAGGTAAAAATTTCCAAAGGTGAGTCCCCCAAAGTTTAGATCTTGTAGCATGGGTAGCTAAGTCTGAGTTAAATAGTTTGGGATGGCTAAATTCATTAGATTTTCCTTTTAATGGTTTGATGTTATACTTTTATGTAGTTCTTTAAATATTGACATCTGTTGCGTCAAACTCGTTGTTACATGCTAGCTACGTGGCTTATCTTTGTTTGTAATGTATTCGTAGTGAAATTGATTTGAGCTCCTTTGGAGTTGTGCAACTTGTTGCTGTAAAATTCGATGTTAATCTCGGGAGTTGCAGATATTCAAGCAACCTATATTATCTTTCTTGAAAGTTTGATCTGAGCACTTGGAAGTTGGAAGTTTCTATATATACATAGAAATGAGATGTTGAAAATTGGATCAACAATATTCCTCTTATAGTCTCTCTTTTCAATTTTACTATGTATAACATCTTTCTTATTTGTCAAGCAGAGTTCTTCAGATAGCAAGAAAATTGTGGGTGTTTTTTACAAAGCAAATGAATATGCATCAATGAATCCCAACTTTGTGGGTTCTGTAGAAGGTTCCCTTGGGATACGAGATTGGCTAGAGTCACAGGGTCACCATTATATTGTTACAGATGACAAAGATGGCCCAGATTCTGGTACATTTTCTGCCTTTGACTTATCCAAGCAATCGTGATGTGACTCGATACTATCAGATGAAATTCTTATTTTATGCTCTATTCTTTCTCACTTAAAGAGAATCAACTTATCAGTTTTCTTTTCTGAGGTTGAAATTGCCTCATAGTTGAAATAATAATTGCTGAAAACAGAGTTTATAACCCCTATTACAAAGCTTTTGTACATTATGTGATATGTCGTGATGCTTAGGATATGAGCACCCGGAAGTTGACCGTCCTGAATTTTAAGTGCATTAAGGTGGTTTGTGTGGCTAATAGCAATAAAGGAAGTCAAAAGTAGATTAGAAACATCTGTTGTAACTAAATTTATTTATAATTTTGGAAAATAAGTGTATGAATGTCTCTTTATGCATCAATTCATTGAATCGCAGTATCTACTCTTTCTCTGCCAAT
Source organism: Beta vulgaris subsp. vulgaris (assembly GCF_026745355.1). Classification (NCBI taxonomy): domain Eukaryota; kingdom Viridiplantae; phylum Streptophyta; class Magnoliopsida; order Caryophyllales; family Amaranthaceae; genus Beta; species Beta vulgaris. Next base: position 24,754,822 of record NC_079205.1, on the reverse strand, counting down.
ATCAGCTATACTTAGCATCTAAGCAAGGCATAGCGTTAGCTTGGAATGTCAAGCTCCTTGAAGCTCATGGAATTTCATTAATGGATTTGACAGCTACAGCATCATATATTTCTATAGTATCTGAATCTTAATCATGACAGTTATTGGCTTCATCTTGGAGGTTGTAGGCTCACTAGAACTCATGACTTTCTTGAACAATTTAACTGACATGGCTTTGCTAATATGTATGATCTGTGTAATTTAGTATCTATAACTGTTCAAATGTTTTTTATATCATACTGTCAACATTTTTATGGATGACAACAGGTAAACCTCGGTCAATATAATCATTGACACCAGTACATATGGATGATCAATTATTTTTTTATTTTATTTTATTGGGGGATGGGAGAGATTTGTGGTCTTTTGTGCTTGAAATGTTCTTCACTTGTGGTCAACTAGTCTCCTCTACCGGTTCCTTTTAACTGAGAAACAAGCATAGATTCTTGTGTCTGATCTCGCTGCTTCTCCTTCTCATCCGACCCTGATCACCTTTTAATTGCAGAACTTGAGAAGCATATTTCAGATCTCCATGTCCTTATAACGACGCCTTTTCATCCTGCTTATGTCACTGCTGAAAGGATCAAAAGAGCAAAGAACTTGGAACTTTTGCTCACTGCTGGAATTGGTTCGGACCACATTGATCTGAAGGCTGCAGCAGCGGCTGGTCTAACTGTTGCAGAGGTAACTGGAAGCAATGTTGTCTCCGTTGCAGAAGATGAGTTGATGAGGATTCTCATTCTCGTCAGAAACTTTGTGCCTGGATACCAGCAAGCTATTAATGGGGAGTGGAATGTTGCTGGTATTGCTTACCGAGCTTATGACCTTGAGGGCAAGACCATTGGCACTGTTGGTGCAGGAAGAATTGGCAAGCTTTTGCTTCAGAGGTTGAAGCCTTTTAACTGTAATCTTCTCTATCATGATCGTATCCAGATGGACCCAGAATTAGAAAATCAGACAGGAGCCAAGTATGAGGAGGATCTTGTGAAGATGCTTGGCAAATGTGATGTAGTTGTCATCAACACTCCTCTTACTGAGAAAACCAAGTACGTGCATTTTCTTCGTGACTTCTTATCATGTCATAAATATATCATGCAATCAGTTTGTGATTTAGAGCACTGCGAAAGAAACCAAACCAAAAGAAAATAGCATGGAGAATTTTTTTATTGAAGTTAGCTCTTTGCTTTATGTTCTCTCCATGGTTTCAAGGATGAAATGAAATTTAAAGTATGTCTTTGGTAACTTCCGAACTTTGATACAGAGGAATGTTCAACAAAGAGCTGATTGCAAAGATGAAAAAGGGAGTGCTAATTGTAAACAATGCTCGAGGAGCAATTATGGATACCCAAGCTGTTGTTGATGCTTGCTCAAGTGGTCACATCGGAGGTACATGTACTATTATTTTTGTTGTGGTGAATGATCAAGTTTCTTGTTTTGGTACCCTAACACTCCAAAATTGGTTGGAAATGTCATAATCTTTCCTATTTAGGTAACAAACTAGTTGTTGCCCCGGGCGATGCCTCGGGTCTTTACGTATAATTCGTTTATTAATTTTTTAATGAAATTAATTGTAATACATGCCTCAATATCAGCGTATGTAATTAGATGACACGTAATTACCTCCAATGATCCATAACTTTCAATTAGTATTGAGTATCAGGTGCATAATAAATTTATTGTGATATCAATAACTTTTCGCAAAATGGGTCACTCTTTCAAGTCAAAATGAGCTATTTATAAACTAGGAATAGTTGCTTACCTTATATGAGTCACTTGAATATAAGTAAAAGTGACCCCATTTAGGACAAAAGGTTACATGGGTCTAAAGGGTAGTTTTTTTATTTTTTTATTTTTTTATTTTTTTTATCTTAATAGATTACTCGTATATTAAAATTTATAAGTGTCTATTTAAGACAAATAGTTACTCGTGTCTCACAAATTCATATCATACAATGGATAGGTCCTTTAAATTAGTTGATCTGAATATCATTTTTCGGGTCATAAAGACACGTTACATTTCCGTTCTTATTTATACTTTGATTTAAATTAACTACAATATATTTTTCTCAAATTTCTCCTTCACATAGTTAATATTTGTGTTTTCTATCTTGTAAAAGGCTAAGCATAAATTAAGGTTTGGTGGGCTCATTAAAGATTTTTATAATGCAGCGAAGTTGATTTGATGTTTTATTATCACTATTATGATAAAACGGAACTTGATAGGTAATATAACATGTAACATGGGGATATATTAGTATATTACACATTTACTTGATAAGTCGATTAATGTAGGAGTCAAATTGGTGTGTCAACTTAAGAAGCATAGTTACTTTTGCTTATAATCTATGTTGCTCAGACACGGATACGGGTGTCGTGTCCAAGTAGGGATCGGAGGATCCGACACTCTAGTCCCAAAATTTGAGGGATACGGCGATACGGTCAAAAGAGTGTCTTGACCAATTTTCTAGACACGGGTATCTGAAAAGTGTCGGAAAAAAATTGGATACTTGAGATGTTTTTCAAAAAATACATTTATTTTGAAATTGAAAATTAAAATAAATAATAAAGAGTAACAAGTTTTTTAGTACGAGATAGCATAAAAAAAATTCTTTAGTTATATAAATTTGTGTTCAATTAGCGTATCTCTAATATAATGTTACATTGTTACTTATGCCTGTAAAAAAAAAATATAATGTTACTTATGAGTTATGACAGCTTTTTTTTTTTTAAGGCCCAACTATACCTAGCCCACTTTAATGCTTTTTTTAAAACCCTAGTTGGTAAAACTTTAAGAAAAAATAAAAAAGAACAAAAAATAGAGAAAAGGGGGAGGGGCACACCCACGTAATTAGAAACTGACTGGATTAAATGAAAAAAAAGAGAGGAAGACAGAGAAAGAAAATGTCGGGGGCTAGGGAAAGAAAGAGAAAAAAACCGCCGCCGACCGCCGCCGGCCGCCGCCGACTACCTTTGCCGGGGATCTGACAACACCATCTGGCTCGGAATTCTTGCTAGAACCAAAGCCCCATGGTAATTTGTCCTAGTATAAGCATTTTCCTCTTCAATTTCCAGATCTAGGTTTTCGAATCAACCCTAGATCTGTGATTTTCATCTTCTTTTCTTTCCTCCTCTCTCTCTCTCGGTTCCTCTAGTGTCGACCCTTGAAGAGTATATTCGACACTTACTCCGACACGGGACTCGACACCTTTTCCAGGCGTGTCGCGCGTCGTGTCGCGTGTCGTGTCGAGTCGATACGCGATACTCCGGCCTGGAGAGGGTGTCGGAGTAACATAGCTTATAATAACAAATCAATATGAGCTTGTAGATGAGTTGATTAGTGCATTTGTATCTCAGAGGAGAGGTTCAGGGTTCAAGTCTTAACACTCATATTTTTATTGTTAATTTTGCGGTTTTTTCACCAAGTACCCCCGAGTTTTCAAAAAATTCACCTGGTACCCTCCATGTTTTCAAAATTCACCAGGTACCCCTAAGTTTCAAACTAATACACGGGGTAGGCGTTTACCCTAATTTTCTGCTTTAACCCTAATTAATCCCTTAATCTTAACCCTAATCCTACCCCCTACCCCTAACCCTAACCCTAACCCTAACCCTAAACCCTAACACTTACACTAACCCTAACCCACCACCCACCCCCCACCCTCCCACCACCCCTGCCCTACTCCCACCACCCCTGCCCCCTCCCCCACCGTCGCGCCGCCCTCCTCCCCCACCCCCCGCAACGCCTTCCCCACCCTCGCGCCGCCCTCCTCCCCCACTCAGTTTAGTTCAGCAGCCCCCCTACCCTTCCCTCCTCATCGCGCACCTCCCAACCCTCTCCCCCACCCCCGCGCCAACCACAACACTACCCCCTTCCATTTTCGCGGGGGAGGGGGGGCTGGGGTGAGGGAAGGGGGCTGCGGGGGTGGGGGTGGGGCAGGGGGCAGAGGTGGTGGGAGGGTGGGGAAGGGTGGTTAGGTTAAGGTTTAGGGTTTAAGGTTAGGGTTAGGGTTAGGGTTAGGGTTAGGTTTAGAGGTTAATTAGAGTTGAAAACAGAAAATTAGGGTTAATGACTAACGGCGGTTAACGTCGTTAGTCATTAAGGGCATTTAAGGGTACCCCGTGTATTAGTTTGAAACTTAGGGGTACCTAGTGAATTTTGAAAACATGGAGGGTACCATGTGAATTTTTTGGATACTCGGGGGTACTTGGTGAAAAAACCGTTAATTTTGTCAATTGCTTAGAAGGGGGGGGGGGAATGTAGCAGCATGACAATTGTTTGCTTTGAGTTTTAGATATATATATAGATATGTAAGATAAAAATTACTTCTTGCGTTGAATTGGAGAAACTACTTTTAGATGTTACACCGTGCATTTCAAATTACGATCGTAGTATAGGTGTATAGTTGTATATGCCGGAATCCATACTATCTTCTAACCAAAAGCCTCAAGTGAGAAATCTTTACTCAATCTTTACTCAAGAGTCTCATACTCCTCCAAATAAAGAAACAAAATGGATAATTTTACTTTTTGTAATGTAGCTTATTTCATAGTTCCTCTAAATAAACACTAAGTAGCTAAAAATGATCCCGCCTTCATAATTTCTATTTCATTTACCATGCCTTCATAGACTTTTCCAAGCTTTTCGGATTTGAAGTTCCGAAACAACTCTTTGCATGGTGAGGAATGATGAGAAAAACCCGAATCCAAGACCCATGATCCCAAACACCCAACCAACTCTTTTGGACCATCCATGTTTACCATCAAAATATCAGAATCGTACTCCGAAATCAAGTTGTTTGATGCATCTTCTTCATCATTACTTTCTTGAACCTTCTTCTTCCCTTTTCCATTCACTCTCTTTGGACAATCTTTCTTCAAATGTCCTTCATCACCACAACCCTAACACACCACATGAGTTCCCCCATTCGGTTTACCATGTCCTCTTGACTTCGATGGTTTCTCATACATACTTGACAAAGTTCCCATCAAACCCGCCGTTGTTTTGGCATTCTTGACATTGAAAGCCACACTCCGAGCTAATGTCAATCTCACAACTCCAAGTCCTTTCCTATCAAGAGCTTTCTATTCATCCTCAAGCATACCACTTGGTCTTTTTCCCTCAAGAGGTAAGTAAAGATTCTTTTGATACAAAAGATCCTCCATTTGCATTTGCATTTTGATACAAAAGATCCTCCATTTGCATTTTCCAAAAGCCAAAATCTTTACCATCAAACCTCTCAATCCTCAATTTCCCTTCTTCCATTGTTAAGTTTACCCAAAAATTCAAAATTTGATTTTTCTACACCAAAAATCCAAACTTTGATTTTTCAACCACAAATCCTAGTTTACCAACACAACACTAAATCACTTTCCCAAGTTAAAACCTTAGCTCTGATACCAACTATTGGGATTTAGAAACAAGTGTTAACTAGTTTGTGCAATAATCAACAATAACCAAGAAGAAACATGAAATTGAAACAACAACCAAGTAATGCAAAGAGGAAAGAAAATAAGAAAGAACACACCAAAATTAACGTGGGAAACCCGAGCTTCTGGAGAAAAACCCACAAACTTGCACTATGGAATCAATGGAGAATCAATGGTGAACATACAATTTCTCACAAACTCACTCTCTCCTAAAACCCTAGATTAGATGAGTCTCCAAGTTTGAACTTTGAAATATGTGTGTTACACTCTTCTAAAACCAGAAAATGGGTATTTATACTCCTAGGACTAAAAGCAATCCAAGGGCCACGATTAAAACTTAAACGCAAAAAATCACGTGCAAAATTGGGTTGCCCGGGCGAGCCCGAAGAAGCGCCCGCCCGGGCTCAAGGCCCTTGCAACATTCTGCCCAAAGTGGCAGTCCAAGACCACCCACCCGAGCCAAGCCTAGCCTAGCCTGCCCGGGCCCACACGCTCGCCCGGGCCCACACGCTCGCCCGGGCCCACACGCTCGCCCAGGCCGACACGCTCACCCAGGCCCACACGCTCGCCTAGGCCGAGTAGCAACTCGCCCGGTGCAGGGTCCATCCCAATATTCTGCCTTGGAGGCAAAACCTAAGCTCGAGCTAGCGCCCGCCCGAGCTTCAAATCGCCCGCCTGGTCTCCCTGCCCGCCCGAGCTGCTAGGGGTTGGGCTCTTCCTCGCTTGGGCTTGCTTCACCATCTCCAACTACCCAACAATGAGAACCTAGAGTAACAGGTTAAAATCCTTACACGTGACTTTTATTGCTTTTGTTCTTGTTTTCTTTTTATTTTTATTTGGTTTTTTTGCTTTCCCACTCCTACCTATCCCCAACCCAAACACACACCCCCACCTGTCCCCAACCCCAAACACCAACCACCAAGTCACGACCCCTGAAAGGCACTCCTAGCCACAGTAACTCACTCCCACCCCCACGTGTCTCCACCCCCACCACAAACACCAACCACCAAGTCACCAAACCCACTGTAAAAACCCATTCCCAGCCCCAAAAACCACGGCCAGCCCCCATAAACCCACGCGTTGACTACTCCTTTTTATCTCTCTTCCCTTGCCACCTTCAATTCTTCATCATCATCTTCATCTCCTACGAATTTTCGTAACTCTAAATCCCCCAATTTCAACTCCTCACCCATCTCCAATTCGCTTTTCTAATTTGATGGAGATGCAAATTTGCTACTATCCCCATGAAGAATAGAGGAAAGTGGGAAGGAGAGAGAGAGAGGGGAGTAGAGGATGCTAGAAAAAAAAAAGGCAAAGGAAAGAAGAAAAAGAAAAGTCAAAATATAAAAGAAAATATATCATTAAAAGTCACAGTTTGACGTGACTCTTTGTGGTCTCCAGGTCAAGGGGACCGTTTTTATCAAATTGACTTAAAAGTTGGGATCAACTAAAAATAATTATAAGTTAGGACTGATTAAAGAAGATGTTCAATAGTTGGGACTGTTCTTATCAATTTTATCTCATGATTTCTATCTCATTTCCCTATCGTTTCTTCCTAATGTTTGTAATATACATCTTCACCACATCACATCGAGAAATTCATTTATATTACAAAACTTTAATTAATAACAAGAGTAAACATGAAAGTACTAATACCTGTAGAAATTCCCCCTCTAAAAGAGGAGAAAAACCCTGTCTTTCGAAGGAGGTCGAAAAACCTTGTCTTTCGAAGGAGATCGAAAAACCTTTTCTTACGAAGGAGATCGAAAACCCTTTCTTTCGAGGGAGAAATCGTTATTGGAAACCTAAAAACAAATAAAAAAAACAAAGGTGGGGGCTTTCCAACGGTAAAAACCGATGGAAGCCCCTTTAAAAATCAACAATGGAAGCTAGGGTTTTTGAAAGTAGGGAGGAGAAAGGGGAGAGAGAAAAGTTCAGAATTACTACTTGAATATTATGACAGTTCCAATGAATTAGTAAAATTGATTCTAAATTATTTGCAATGTATCCCATACATGGTACGGGCTAACAAGCTAGTTTAGATGTAAAATAGACTCACCTTCTATCCTTGATAAATGGGTTGATCTGTTTTGGCTACATTTGGCGATTCTAGTATGTATGGATTATGTAATTCTCAGTTAGTTGGACAAAAATTCTGAAACAGGAAAAAAACGAATTAGGCTGACACCTGAGATAACCTTTGAAACTTTTGTGAAGATAGTTTAAGTTGGATAACCCTTATTTGAAAATTTCTGAACTTATATGTTCGTCTTACTTTTAAGGTGAAATAAAAGCCGTAGAACTATTATCACTATTTGCAAGTAGCGTATATGCACAATAGGGCTGAGACTTACCGGTTAAAGTGTCTAAATGTCTAATACCTAAAGCGCACCCTAAACAGGGATTCTCGTAATGACACTTAGACATGAGCTCCAATGAAAGTAACATTTTCATGCGCAGGATACAGTGGAGATGTTTGGTATCCGCAACCTGCTCCAAAGGATCATCCTTGGCGACATATGCCAAACCATGCCATGACTCCACATATTTCTGGAACAACTATTGATGCGCAGGTAGTCTCAGATCCTTGTGTAAATCTTTTGCTAAAATCTTTTATCCATATTGTTTTTTCTTGCTCATGCAATATGTGATCAACCAACATTGAAATGTTGCAGTTGCGTTATGCTGCTGGTGTTAAGGATATGCTTGACAATTACTTCAAAGGAGAAGACTTTCCTCCTCAAAACTACATTGTTAAGGAAGGTGAATTGGCACCCCAATATCGCTAATTATAATGTTCGTAGACACCGCTGGTCCCATCGAAATAACCAGACATCTAATGATAAGAATCCATATCATAATGAATGCACCTAAGTGTTAGTTTGTCATGTTGGAATGAGTTATAGGCCTGACTTCTAAAAGTCCAGCTCTTTGTTGGTTAGTAGATCAAAAGTCAGCTTCTTATTAATGCTTGAAGCTATATGTCAAACTATGTGGAATAATTATTTGCATTGCTGTCTATGACTACGAGTAAAAGTTTATGATTGGAGTTTACGCTCGAACATCCATGAGATGAAGTAAATATGAGATAGTATTGATCGCTGAGATTTGTAAATGCGTAAAGTACAACCTGAATTATGCGTAAAGTAAAACAATCAATGTGGTTCTTGGAATTTGTTTTTTTAATTGGTCTTTTCAAAACGACTTTTCTTCCTTGCACTTCTTCCCTTTGTTTTTGCACGATTTGGGTCTAAAATAACCAATGTAGTTGTACTTATGAGCATTGTTCTTCTACAATTGGTTTTGTAGTTAAGACTTTGTTATACTTGTAACATTATTTTCGTAGACTTCTTGCAGTATCGTTCTTGCATCTTCATCATCTTGACTTTTGAGAATGAGATTGTTGACTTTTTTGCGGTTTCATATTGTCATAGGGTTACGTTAGTTGTTTGTAACTGCTCCTAAGATTTCTCTATCCATTTCTCTTTTCTACACTTCGCTCTTTGCAAATCGAATCCATCTTTTGTGCATGTACTTACGCCATGGGGGTACGCATCGTGGAGCGCGCATCCCGCCAAAGGCACGTTCTGCCTTGGAGGTCGAGCTTGATTACGTCATGATTTTCCGTTTTGTGCTTTAATCATACGATTTTAGTTTAGAAATGTAATTTTTACGTAAGTCGTAGTCAATTACTTATAGGCACATAATCGTGTCTCCCCATTTAAGGATTCGATGATACATAACGTGGTCTTAATTGGTTCTACTCGAGGGTAGAGCAGTCTGAAAAGCTATCCCATAACTACTTTGAAAAGTGTTAAAGTCTTATTTCAAATCCCAATTAATTATTTATGATAATTGTTAATTGTTTGTTGAGTCGAATCCTTTGAAAACCCCAATTAATTGTTCTATTTTAATAAATAAATATTTTTAAAGATATTTTTTATAATTAAAATTGGATTTTATCCCGTAAAATCAATTTTTTGGTGTTAAAAGATAAAAGAAATCTTTAAAACGTGATTTATAAAAAAAAAATTGTCAAAACGTCTCTTTAGCAAGGCGGTGCACTGAGCGCACAGGCTGCGCCAAGCGCACCATTTACCACGTAATCCTGCGCCAAGCGCACAAGACTGCCACGTAAACATATGTGTTGTACAAAGTCCTATGTACAAGCACCAAAAAGATAAAGAAAAGGCAAAAACAAAAACTAAACTAAAACAAAAACCCTATTAGTTAAGGAGGAAGAAGTTGAGGGACAGAGACCCCTTAACATCTTCATTAATAATAGAGTTAAGTAGGGGTGTAAGCGGATTACGAAAAGTCCAGAGTTCAGTCCAGTCCAGTCCAAACTTGTCGGATTGGACTGGACTGAAAATTTTTCGGACTGGACTCGGACTCAAATTTTCGAGTCCAAATATTTTTGGACTGGATTTGGACTCATCCCTTTGGAGTCCAATAAGTCCAGTCCAGTCCAAAAATATTTTTTTATGTAATATATATTTAATACATATATAATGTATATATTAAAAAAATTGATACTACTTTTAAAATTTTGGAGTTTTCAACCTTCCCTCTCTAAATATTTCAACTGGCGCCAGACTATTGCACTTGGCGCCAGACTATTGCACTTAGCTCCATTTGTTAAATAAATAAATTATATTAGCAGTACTACAGTATTAGGCTAGGTACCGACTAATTCTATCTCACTTCACTCCTCAGTCCTTACTACTCACTTCCTCCTCATTTTCTTTCTACCCGCTGTCTCAACTCTCGCATTTTCTATTTTTCCCTCAAATTAATTCTCAGTCTCTCTACTTCCTCTCACCTTAGATCAAGGTACGCATCTAATTCAACTTTTTATTCATAGTATTTTACTTTAATTTAAGCTTTCAATCTAATTTGCGGATATTGATAATTGAATCAGACGTCAAATGCTCAAGCATCTTAAAAAACGTTGTGAATCATTGAATCTAAATCGGGAAAAAAGATATAATAATCGGACTGGACTGGACTGGACTGGATTCGGACTCAAGAAAAAATTATCGGACTGGATTGGACTGGACTCAAAAAATATTTGGATCGGACTTGGACTCAATTTCTCGAGTCCAAAAAACTTTGGACTGGATTTGGATTTGGCAAAGTCCAATCCAGTCCAATCCACTTATACCCCTAGAGTTAAGACCTACAGGAGCAGAAGACTTAATAATAGCAGGGAGGAGTTGAATGACTTTGTGATTGACAAGTCAATCTGCAGCTGGGTTGCCTTCTCAATATACATGGATTACACGCACTTCCCAATCTCCTTGTTGGATAAGATGAATACAATGATTAAGCATGTGAGGACATTCATTTCTACCATTATCTTGTTGCTGGATCATTTGTACACAAGCAGGATTGTCCAGTTGAATCATTAGTTTGCTAATTTGGAGTTCTTGAGTAAGTTCCAACCCCTAGTTCAGAGTCATGACTTCCGCCTTAAAGGTGTTACAATATCCAAAATTCAGAGATAAAGCCGAGATAAGACCACCACAGTGGTCCCTCAAAATTACCCCTCCACCCGTCGGTCCTCGAGAACCTTTGGTTGCATCATCAGTATTAAGAGCATACAAATCCATAGGTGGATGTTTCCAAGCTACACCAACCTCCTCCTCCTTCCTTGAAGCAGCACCACAATGATTTCCATACGCATTCCTTTCAATGTTACGCTGAGTCACATTATATCTTACATGTATATATCAAAAAGCACCAATATCCCTCGGCACATCTTGATTTCTACTAAATGTAAGGCTATTGCGCCATCTCCAAATCCACCAAATAGAAGTACAAAAAACAGTAACCCAAATAAGGTAGCCTACCACATCGTGGTGTTGTAGATTTCCAGTGAACTATTTGTTCAAGGGATGTAGGTAGAACTCCAAAGAGTCTGCAGAGCCCCCTAGCTTAGTCAGTACTGCGCGAGCGATTGGACAATCACGAAGTATATGAAGAGTAGATTCTTCCTTCACCCCACATATATAACAACCTAGATCTTTTGTCATATTGTGCTTGAATCGAATCTAACTACCTAGAATTCTATCCTGGTAAGCTAACCAAAGGAACGCTCTTATTCGTTGTTGTATTGGTACAGTTCAAATCACATTCCATCACTCTTCATTAATCGAGTCACTCATGTTGCCTAAGATATTTAAGGAAGATTTTATAGAAAATTTCCATTTATTTTCCGAACGCCAGTATAGCAAGTCCCCAATATACGGATCTTCTCTAAGTTCAAAAGCTTAAATTTGCTTCAAAGTTTCCTAAGGTAAATAAGTGGCAAAAGTTTCCTATTTCCATCCTTGAATGGGATCCCACATATCATAAACAGTGGTCTCCTAAAAGATCTTTTAGAATCGGTTGTGTTGCAAGGTTGCAAAGAAGAGTTTGATTAGCTCACCTATGCTCTCAAAAAAAGGTTCTTTTTTACCATTGACAACAACCACTTGCATTCCTTCACAATTAACATACAACTCTTACATTTTCAGTAATACCTCGCAAAACATTAGACATACTCGGCCTTAGGAGAGAACATATCAATGTCACACTCCCCTTATAATACTTGGAACGAAGAACTCGAGTCCACAAAGAGTTTGGTTTAGTTAAAATGCGCTAACCCAACTTAGGTATGAAAGTCGCATTTGATTGGCATGCAGTAGGTATAGCATGACCACCTCAAGAGAGGAGGTGCACCGCCCGTTTCTATTCTGACACCCCCCCCCCAACACACACACACACAAACAAATCTCCTAACTTTCCTATCCACATCATCACAAATTGACCTTGGAATCTTTGCAGTGTGCATTTAATAATTAGCCATTGTTGACAAAGTAGACTTGGTTAGCGTGATACATCCCGCCAAAGATAAATATTTTGTCTTCCATCCTACAAGCATGTGGTCAATCTTTTCACAAATGTGGCTAAAGGTTACCCTTGTGACTTCCGTAAATATAGGCATTCCAAGATACGTCCCTAAATCGTTTGTAGCTTCAATTTGCAAAGCCTGAGTAATTTCATATTGTTGACTCAAAGGAATAGAGAAATACACCCTCGAATTGGGGAGACTAATCTTTTGTCCCGAAGCTAAACATAACTTCCGCAGACACTCGTGCATAACCTGAGCTTGGTTAATAATAGACTCCGCAAATAAAACAATGTAATCTACAAAGAAAAGGTTTGATAACATCGGTCTATTAAGGCTAATAGGGTTTTCCATTGATGCTCCACAATAGCCTCTTCAATGGTTTGATATAGTCGTTCCATACACATGAAAAATAGATAAGGTGGGAGAGGATCACCTTGTCTAATACCCCTACTTGGTTTCAAAGATGTTGTAGGCTCCCCATTCCAAAATCCATGATCACATTTATGAGGAGAATAAGTAGATTCTTTTGTTGGAGAGTATCTCGAATAAAGGTCCAATGAGAACGATCATAAGCCCTCTCAAAGTTGATCTTAATCTTCATATACTCCATTAGCACCTTTTTTCTTCTCATAGTGTGGAGAACTTGCATAATAACAATATTATCAGTGATTTTCCGACCAGGCACAAAACTTGCTTGAGTGTTTGAGATAAAACCTGATAAGATCGGTTTGAGCCTGTTAACAATCACCTCAGTGGTTATTTTATAAGCAACATTACATAGCCCTATGGGCGAAAATTGTGAAGCCAATTCAAGATGCTAGGTTTTAGGAATTAGGGTTCCTTCTAACACATCAAGGGGTAGAGTGTAAACACCTAGCCACACTAAATCTCAGTTTTTTGGTAAAATAAAGCTTGAAACCCATTCGGCCCTGGAGCCTTAAGGGCTTTCATATGATTGTTAACCATGTCAATCTCAGCCTTGGAATATGGTTTGGAAAGTAAATCCCAATCCCGGCGTGGTAGCTCTGGAACTACATCTTGCGACACTGCTAGTATATCACGCTCGCCTTCCTCCATAAAGAGATGAACAACTTAATCAACAAAATGATTTTGGAAAAATTCATGAGAGGGGGGCGAACTATTATCCATTTTGTTTTATAAGTCCCAACTATGGGTTATTCCTTGTAGGTCCCAAGTTTACCATCTTGTGATTTTGATAGGTCCTGTGTTACTTATAACCGGTTCATAAGATAAGATTTTTAAACGTTTACCATCTTCGAGCACTTCCAGCAAGTGACAAAAACCTATAAATTAGACCAATTTTTTAAAATATTACTTCTAAACCGGTTATAAGTAACTCAGGACCTATGAAAATCACAAGATAATAAATTTAGGACCTTAAGGGAATAATCAATAGTTGTGACTTACAAAAGAAAATGGGTAATAATTGAGCCCTCTCTTGTGAATTTTTCCAATAATTTTTAACTAACTTTTTGTCATGAATCCAAACTCCATTATGATCTTTGATCGCAGCTATCCATAGTCGAATGACAGTTCTAAGATGAAAAAATGTTGTATTACAGTCACAATTACTTAGCCAGTCAATTCTTGATTTTTTAATACTATAGCAGTTCTTCTTTCTCAAGAATATTTAATCCATGTTTTCCTTCTAACTTGATTAGACCAGCCAAGATCTTTGCGCGAAGAGAGGGCTTTTTGAATTCCCGTAATCCTAGCTTAGATAGTTTGTTTCTCAATAAATATTTTACCAAATACTTCTTTATTCTAAGTTTGAAGACCCTTAATAAGGTGAAAGAGAGCTGGAATCAACTTACTTCCTTTACGTAGCGATTTTCCTTCGGTGTAATTAGTCAAAATCTCTGACAATGATCAGTTACGGAGGCTTGAAACTGCTCATGCATGAGCCAAGTAGCTTGTGTTAGGATTACTAGAAACAAATTACAAGAATCGCGAATTTGACTACTAGAATTAACTATGAACAATCTTCTAGGCGCGATTCGCGTTCCCAAAAGTAATATCCCGACCCTTACTTTGAGCGTAGGTTATATGAAATTCACTCTCGAGGTACAAAGAAGAAATAACGACGATCACACTCATTATGATAATCGTCAAATGAGAATAAGTGTATGTATGATTTTTGATGTGGTGATCAATGACTTAATGTTGTTATTCTTTAGACAGTATCTCTTGTTGCTTTCATAAACTTATACTGAATAATGAATTAGAGTACTTTTGAAACAGAAACATCGGGGGTTATATGACAAATAGTCGTCCTAAACCAAACGAAGAAACACAAAACTAACCTAGTGAGCGATCGCTCACAGTGGAGCGAACGCTCCTCGCTCACTTTCGTCAGTTTTCTTGCTCTCAAAATCTCTGCCAATCCTGATCGCTCGCTCTAATCTTGGAGGCCCACGATATATCACCTTCTCCAAGGAGGAATACCCACCCACTTATAGAGGAGTAGTCCTCTCTATTGTAGATCCATCTTGCATCCGAATATCCTTAAAATACAGAAGGATATCCACTATAGCACAAACCATAGTCCACAGTTTTTCTCAAATATTTAAGTACACGACGAATAGCTTGTCAGTTTTCCATTCTAGGATTACTAGTATATCTACTTAGTTTTCCTACCGCAAATACGATATCCAGCCTTGTACTCGTCATACCATATAGCAAACAACCTATTACCCTCACGTACTCTAGTTGAGACAAGACATTACCATTATTTGGCAATAATTTCTCACTTGGGTCCATAGGTGTTGAAACAAGAGAATCTACGATATCCGGCCTTGTACTCATCATCATAGCATATAGCAAACAACCTATTACCCTCACGTACTCTAGTTGAGACATGGCATTACCATTATTTGGCAATAATTGCTCACTTAGGTCCATAGGTGTTGAAATTAAACAAGAGAATAATTACTTACATTAAACTTCTTAAGCACTTTCTCAATGTAATGAGATTGTGATAAGATCAGTTTTTCATTGTCTCTCTTTATTCTTATACTTAGGATGACATCGGCCTCCCCAAATCTTTCATTGAAAATTTTGAAGATAGAAAGGACTTCGTCCATTCTACTTGAGACAAATCCGTCTCAAAAATTAATATGTCATCCACATATAGACAAATTTTGACACCATTATTGTTGTCATCAAATTTGCTATATATATAAACACTTGTCTGAATTGTTTAATTTGAAACCATTAGACAACACAACTTCATCAAACTTTTGATGTCATTGCTTAGGTGCTTGTTTTAGCCCATACAAATATCAAATTAACTTGCATACTTTATGCTCTTGACTTTCACAACAAATCCTTTGGTTGTTGCATGTAAACCTCTTCCTCTAGTTCTCCATTCAAGAAAGTCGTCTTGACATCCATTTGATAGATCACAAGTTTATGAATAGCTCCAAGTGCTATTAATAACCTTATGGTGGAGATTCTAGCCACGGGTGCATATGTGTCGAAATAATCGACACCCGATTTTTGAGAAAAACCTTAAGCCACTAAACGGGCCTTGAACTTATCAATAGTTCCATCCATGTTCATTTTCTTTTTGAAAATCCATTGACACCCGATTGATTTACACTTAGGAGGTAAATCATCTAGGATCCAAGTGTTATTTCCCATGGTGGAGTCCCTTTCTTCATCTATTGCCTCCTTCCAAAAGGAAGAATCTTGAGACCTCATGGCCTCACTATAAGTTAAAGGATCCTCATCCACATTAAAAAATATAAAAACCTAGTCATTAGAGAACTTCTAGATCCTTCAACCAAGTACACATGAAAATCGGGTCCAAAAGATTTCTCTTTTCTTACCCTTGTACTACTTCTTGGTTGTGATGATGCTGATGCAATAGTCTCTTCAAGAGTTTCTCCATCAACTTCTTGATCAACCGTAGTATGATCAATTTCTTTAACATTGGTATTAGGAGTTATGTCTTTTGGTTTGGAATAGATGAGTAGCGATTCTCATCAAAAATTGCATCTCTTGACTCCACAATGGTATGGACCAACCAAATGTCATTTTGTTCAGCTACATAGAACCTATAGGATTTTCTATGAATAGCATACCCTATAAAGATGCATTCAACTGCTCTTTCACCCAACTTTTTACGTTTGGTTTGCGGCACTTTTAGAATTGCCCTACAACCCCAAACTTTGAGATAACTCAAGTTTGGTGTTCTTTGATACCAAAGTTCATATGGGGTAACCTCATTCTTTTTCATCGGTATTCTGTTTGATATATAACAAGATGTTAAAACAGCTTCTCCCCAAATCCATCACTTAAGCCTGAATAGGATAACATGAAATTTACCATTTCTTGTAAAGTCATATTCTTTCTTTCTGCTATACCATTTTGTCGTGATGTATAAGATGCGGTTGTTTCATGTATTATGCCCAGTAGCTCGAATATAACTTGGATCATAGTATTCACCACCTTCTTCAATTCTAAGCTGTTTCATTTTATCACTAAGTTGTAATTCAACTTCACTTTTATAGATCTCAAACTTTTCAAGGGCTTTATCCTTAGTGAACAGCAAGTATGCGTAACAAAATCTCGAATGATCGTCTATAAAGGTTATCATGTATTTCTTGTTACCTAAGGAAGGTGTGCTATGAAAATCACATAAGTCACTATAAACTAAATCAAGCAATGAGGTATCCCTTTCACATTGTTCGGAAAAGAAGTACCTAGGGTGGCACCAACCCTGGTGACGCTCATAGTGATGAATTGATAATGTTTAATAATTGGTTATACAGTAAAAATTTCTTGCTTTCAATAAACCCATATACCTCCAGAAAAACCAACTGCATCAACCCCAATATGACTAGGAAAACCTAAGATAGAAGCAATTTTGACTGCTTACTCCCCTCCAATGTGAGTTTCTACCAACGCTAAGACGTTAGGCTTATTTCTCTTGACTATTTCTTTTAAAGCAACCAAAATAACTCGACTTCCCTCCCCTTGAACATTTTGTATCAAGCATGAAATAGGCAAGGTATTGTGAATATTAAGTGGGAATCTATCTTCCATATCAACAAGAATATGGGGGAGCGTACTTACATACGCTTGACTTAGCAAACATAATGGAGGAAGACCAAGTTAACATGCATCTCATTCACGTGTATATGATAATTGATAAACAAAGAGAGGGCATGATGGTTAATCCTCAAAAGTCATTGCCATCTTTATTGGTCACTATCAATGGGTTCTTTTTAGAGCTTGAGTTATCCATTGCTCAATTGCATGTTTCTATGTCCAAGGTATTTCTGTATTTTCTTTTCTCTTCTTATTGAGGCTCTATATATATACTTCTTTCGTTTCCTTTTACTCCCCTTCTTGTTTTGTCCATGCATAGCAAGTTAGAAGGGTTAACGGTAGGGTCAAAGGAGTCACATGGTTGTGTTATGCAGTTGTGCATCAACATACTTCCACTTACATCTTTCCAAGTTACACTACACCAAAATGTCAATAACAAAAACACACAGGTCATCATCCATTTTTTTCCATTTTACAGAAAGTAAAAAAATGACAACAAAAAAAACAACAAAAACAAATATTTGACTCGATAAGTAGAAAGACATAAGACTAAAAGAGACGTGAGGTAGGCTAGGAAAAACCTGATGTATGCATCTAATTTCTAGTCTCCACTCCGTCAATGTTGCACCACCATTGGCTAGTACCTCAAGCACTTTATACCTGCATGCATAATATGGAAAGGAGAGGAAGTTTCAAATGATGTAAAAAGGTGTCATTGACTCGATGGTTGAACATAAAAATGAATTATCTAGTAGATCGAAAGATAAATACAACCAGCAATAGCAACTCATCTCATCCAAATATTTTCTATGACAAGCAGAACTTTTGGGGGGATTACTATTATAAGGAAACATTCCCTATTTCGCATGCCATGCCATCTTTGGTCATAAGGCCATCCTTGCCTCCTTGTCCTTTATTTGAAGATACTATTACAAAAGGATCATAAGCACCAAAGTTTGCCATTAAGACCATATAATTATGCAGAGAAGTCACTTATTTCTTTGTCTAAAATAGAAATGAGAGTCAAACATTACCAATGACAAAAATGCTTACAAATTTTAGTTTAAAATACAAAGGAGATAGTCATATAAATAAATCCAAAAGATTACAACTTGGTACATATAGTGATAAAAATTAAGAAAAATGGAAGGACAATGACATATTCAAATAGCTTGAACCCTTCGCACTTGGTACTCCTCAAACATCTTCTTAGCAAGATCATCTCTAAAATTATTCCACTCTTTTGTTGACCGGGCGGTTGAAATAAAATCATCATCTTCATCTATATCATCATTTGGCTCCGCATCAATTAAATCTTGGTCTACCTCATGTATAAGTCTTCTTTCCTCCATATTTTCCTCCCTTGAGAAATTACGGAGAATGAAACAAGCATTGATGATTCTAATTTGAGTCTCTTTATCAAAGAAACTAGGATCCCTAAGTATAGCCCAACGTTTTTTTAAGTCCAAATGCCCTTTCAATTGTATTCCTTGCAGACGAATGACACAAGTTAAAAAGCTCTTTGTGATTCATGGGAGTGTTTCCTTGCCACAAATTCAAGTGGTACAAAGTACCTTTGTAAGGAGTTAAGAAACCTTCACCGTTTGTAAAGCCCAAATCCACAAGGAAATATCTATTTGCATCATAGAAATTTAACATGACCCTTTTGGATATTATATGTCATTAACTAATTATAAGATATTAAGTTATAAACTCTTACTTCTTGGTACTTTTAGACCATTGGACCTCTGGAGAGCATCACGAAGAACACGAAGGTCTAATGCGGATCCTTCCCAACCAGGTAAAACACATGTGAAACGGAGGTTTAGATCACATGAAGCTAGCACATTGGTGCTAATGTCCCCCTTCCTATCTCGATAACGAGCTCTATCCTCAACGAGGACCGTATATCAATGAGTGTCCCATCAAGAGCTCCAAGAACTCCCTCAAACCACTTCCACTTGTTATCCCCGTCATAGCTAATACTTTGGTCACTTGGCTTAATATAATACTTTCCTATTTTGAGCATAGATCAAAGGACCAAATGAAATTAGCGGCTTATAGTCTCCCCTGAACGAGCAAAGAGGACTTGCATTGTTTTATTTTCAAATCATGTGCAAGGACATGAAGAAACAATGCAACTATTTCTTTTATGGTGACATTTCTTGTAGTCATTAGGCTCCCCTTTGATTGTAATGTATAACACAACTTCTGAAAACAACGTATGTCGAGACGCAAATATTGCTCACGGCATATTCTGTTATTCCTCAAAGTATTCATCCATGTAACTCTTGTTTGTGCACACTCACGCTCATTCGATGTTACTTCATTCACCCTATATCATTGACCATACCATGCCCCCACAACTACTATAATAGAACATATAACCAAGATAACTAACTCTAGATCTTCATCATTGCCCCTTGCACGTTTCCTTAACTCTTGTATACTCACCTCATCCGACATATTTCAAACTTTTGTGTAACATATCAAGTATATATGACAGTCAAGCATAAACACTATTCATAAACCTATTCAACACAAGAAGGAAACTCAGCAAAAGGTGCCAATCATTACAAGATACATAGTATTTGGTTCATTTTAACATTAGCCACTGCATTCAACCAGTTTTTCAACAGTTTTAACCAATTTTATTAAGATGTTATTAATACTTAATAGAGTGAAATAACAAGTTAATTCATCACTAATTTCTAAATCTTTAGAAACCTTGTATGAAAAACTATATTAAATGCTAGTAGTTAATAAAAAAATGAAATAGAAAAAATGCAGTTCAATTTTTGAAATTTGAAGAAATAATCAAAGTTTAACGATGCATTTCAACAAATTATCATTAACCCATATTTAAAAGTAGGAAAAAAAATATCAAAACGTCAACGCACATCAAATAAAATCCAAATTGAACTTTTAAATTCAACATTATCTCTTCCAATTAAATATCAATAAAATAATTTCTTATCAGAATAATAATAATCAAATTTATAACACAAAAAGGTCGAATTCGAGACGAATTTCATCAATGAATCATTAAAGAAAGAAGAGATTCTTACAAAATCTCTTCAATGATTTCTGAACTTGTTTTTCTGAATATTTGCTTCTAATTTTGTTGGGGTTCTTTATAGTAGAAGAACTGAAGAAGACTAGTAACATAAACTCAACTAAATCCACCACAACCACCAGCCTACTATCAACACAGCATTCTTCATATCAAATTATGCATATTATAAACCCTAATTATAACTCCACCATCAAATAATATTGCAGCAAATTCGTGGTAAAAATATTAGGAATTGAGAAACTAACTTTAGAAATGAGATTTCGCAATGTAGGAGGAGAGAGAAAGCTCGTGACCTGAGAAAGAGGAGAGAGAAAGCTCGTGACGTCCTAGAGCTAATCATTTTGGCCCGGTCCGGCCTGCCCCGCTTTTGGGGCGGGTTTTGGGCAGATTTTTTTGGCCCGCTATCGGGCCCGGCCCGCCCAAAATTTTTGTTTCCTTTGGACAAGCCAAAATGACTTTATAGTCTATTTTTTGACCCGACCCCATTTTGGCCCGAAATAGCGGGCTTTGGGCACAAAATTTTGGCCCGATCAATGGGCAATTTTTTTTAGTGTGGACTGGTCCGGCCCATGATCACCTCTACGACGTCCATAAGTTTGAGAGAGAAAGCTTAAATTGAGAGTGAGCACCAAGAGAGACAAAGGGAGATTGGACTTATGTTTATTTGGATTTCAAATGACAAGGTATGATATTGGATTTCAAATTCTCAAAAATAGGCTTATGTTTTAAGGAGGTTGGAATCGGACCAATTTGTATATTAGAATAATCCAAACATGTTATTTGGCCAAATCCAACATTTCAAATGAAATGCTTAAAACCAAACACGCGATACATGTATTTTGTCAGAGAATGGAGTACATTATAAAAGATACATTATAAAAGATGTCATAACTCGCACACATTATTCTAACATGTGATTATAGTAAACAACATATAGATAACAAAAGAATACCATCACTCACAATATTTGAACCACAATTAGGGCATCAGACATTACATAAAACTTCCGAAGTGGTTCATTAGCAGGTATTGAGCAATCAGCAAAATATGATGATTAACTTTGGCAAAGCCATCCTTCTGAAGTTTTTACTCTTACAGACGTCCTATGACTTTAATGACTACCCTACCAAGCGCAGTTTCTGCCCCATCGCTGCCCCAAAAGGTTACGCAGCTCAGCAAGAGAATCAATTAACCGAGTTGTGAGGAACTTGGACCAAGTGTTCTGTCTCAATGTAGACACTTAAATACCTTTGAAGCGCTTTTTGTTGTTTCCAGGCCTTTGTTCTGGCAAATGCCTCTTTTCTTTGGCTCGCTTTTGAGTGAATTTTCCCTTTATCTTCCATTTATCATTTCCAGCAGGTCGCTGGTGATCTTCGATCTCTCTAACCTTACGTTTCCTAGAAAATGAATACAGGTGGGCATATCAGCAAACGGAGAAGGATCCCAAGTTTTACACCTTTCAAACAAAATATAGTGGAATACCAGTTTTCTGACTTACCGGTATTGTGCAAGGGAACCATCAGAAAGCAGCTCATCTGCAATGCTTCTCTTCCTCTCCTTTTTAGTGAGCCTAGCAGAGAAGAAATCTAATGATGACTCCACTACAGTACCCACCTTGATTTTTATCATGATGAAAACATAAGATTAATTGCATCAGCAATAATGCGCGGAAAAGAATACAAGCAGGTTCAATGGCATTAAAATAGGAATTGTATCGTTTACCTGAAAATATTTGGGCAATGTCTTTGATTTAGTATCATTCTTCTTATAATGTCTTTTCGGATCAATGACACTCCTCAACTGAAAAGATAATGAAAAAGCAATTGATGTAAGATAACTGAACCATTGACATTCAAAAGGTAACAATCTAGTACCAAATTCTGAAGATACGGGAAGCATTGACATGTATATGTGCTAAAGAGAGCATATTAAGGGAGCATCAATGGGTAGTGATCTTGACTATTAAATCTCTCTCATCTGCCAATATTTTCCACATCTGTATTATCATTGTAGGTCCCAAGCCTCTATTAAATAGTTTCTCATTGGCCTTAAGGCTAATTTAGGATAAGTACTTCAATACTCAAGCAGCTTATGAGAGAGCTTCCAGGACACATCCGTCCCAAGTAGCTCTCAATCATAAAATCACACATAACAAACCCTTTAAGACAGCAAGAACATAGCTGGAACTTTGGAATTATTCTATTCTGGCAGCATTGTAGCATATATTGGCAGCAACCAGTCTCTTCATTAGAACTCGTTGGAGAGCCAGTGTCTTACCAGAGAGGAAAAATATCACAAAAGGTACCCTCGACAAAAATTACCACATGGTTCCTGAAAGTGTACTGTGGGATTTTAAGGACTATGATCTTTGTCACATTTCATATGTTTGATGTGACCAATAGCAGGTAACTGTGGCAGGATATAGTTTAAAAGTGTTCACAAAGATTTCAGAAAAAAGTGAAAGAAAAGGAAAAATTCACACCAATAGTCTCTGCTATGGTCATTTATCCACTAATAATCCCAACTCTTAATTAGTCCAACATCAAAACTATAGTGGGTGCACTCCCAAATAGTCCGGTGACCTATATTCAACGACTTAGCTGGTCACAAGTGTCACATGACACATTATCATACACTATGATTTTTTATAATGAAACAACCCCCCCCCCCTAATTCTCTCTCTCCCGTATGACTCCTGAGTCACTCCTGAGACCAGGCCCAGGCCCCTGCCCCTCTCCCCCCCCCCCCTCTCT
The DNA here is from genome assembly GCF_026745355.1 of Beta vulgaris subsp. vulgaris. NCBI lineage: Eukaryota > Viridiplantae > Streptophyta > Magnoliopsida > Caryophyllales > Amaranthaceae > Beta > Beta vulgaris. The sequence continues at coordinate 24,731,556 of NC_079205.1, read as the reverse complement.
ATTTTGTTCCCAACCGCCAAGAGACCTCCAACATTCGCCATTGCGGCGAACAATATACCCATTGATGCATCATCATCTTTGCAATCTCTTGAGCTTACATCTTCATTTACCAAATAATTCAAAGCCCTACACAAAATCCCCCTAATTTTTTGATTCGTATTGTGGAATGAATGAACAAATCGAATAAATTGAATACTTTAGCATAAAATTGGTAAGAATTGGTAAACCAAGATACCACTAAGCTGGAGAAGACTATTAAACTACAGCCAATCAATTAATAAGCGCTAAAACCCACTAAAACTGTAGTTGTTGATGTTGAATCTCTCTCTCTCTCTCTCTCTATCTTCCCTCTGAAACAATCATAAGGCTCCTAAAGATGATCCAAAGGACAAGGTTTCTTCCCATCCAGGCCCACAATATATGAAAATTCTGATGTGCTCCCGGGAGCACGATGCCCACAGTGCACCCAATAATTTTATTCCATTTACGATGACCAAAGTTCTATTTCAACAAATATTCGTTCTAAGCATATTTTTCAGCAAAATATATGTTCTGTTTTCCGTGAAAATTGTTCTATTTTCAATAATCAAATGTTCTATTTCAAAAAATGTTTGTTCAAAACTTATTTTTAGCAGGAAATATGTTCTATTTTCCATAAAAATATGTTCTATATTTGATGAGCAAATGTTCTATTTAAGTAAATGTTCCTTTTTAAGCCTAATTTTTAATGAATTCTTAAAATGTTCCACTTCAACATTAAAATGTTCGTTTTTGTAAGTGAATTCTTATAATGTTCCACTTCAACAATTAAATGTTCGTTTTCGTTTTTGTTTTCGTAAATGTTCTATTTTGTATTGTGAGAACACAATTTTTTTAAAGCAAAGAAAAATAAAAATCATCTCCCTTGACTAGTTGTACTTACATATCAATGAGTATTGTGAATGAAAAAGGTATTAATCTTTAACTGTGGTGCTTTGGGGGTGAAGTAGTAGAGTATATGATTGCACGATTAAGGGAGATAATACATCTCGAGTTCCTACACTTGTGCACATAAGCCCATTGCAATCAAAATCAAAAAGGCAGCAAGAAAGTGCGTCCAACAAACAATTAAATCAATATATTGTTTATGGTTTTAAAATTCTCTGCAAATATTGTTAATCACTTCAAGATCAGAAGGCAAGAAGCATAAGCTCATTATGAAATTGGAAACATAGTCTAATAATTTTTTCGCCCAAGAAACATTCATATTGGTGCCGATATGGTAAACAAAGAGCAGTTAGAGAAAAAAAAACGGAGAACTGTAGGTAATTTCGGTTCTTAAACTATCAAATAAGTTAAGCAATTGCTAAGAAACAATATTAAGTTAAATACCTTCAAGAGCTGGAGATCATATTTTAACTCAGGCGTGACAACTGGGGCAGCCATATCAAACCTATCACACATCCACCCACATAAAAAAACAAAATTACGCACAAAAGATTGGGATAAATTTGTGGATACAAAATAAATTGAGAAGATAAATATACCAATTTGAGCCAGTGGTGTCTTTGAGTTGTTTGCGAAGTAATTTGTTGAGTACCGTAGGATTATTGGGTGGAACGTATAAGCCATCAATGAGTTCCGAGGTGGGTTTATATAGCGCGCTACTTTCAGTAGTGACATGGGACTTGCTTGAAGAAGAAGAGGCGGAACCAAAAGACGGGAGCTTGGGCTCCCATGTCAAGCCGATCACCGGCATCTTTTCAGACGAATGAGAGACAGTGGCAGACTTCTAAGCCGGCGACTTTGGTGACCGACTCACGGTGTGGCGCAGTAGAGGTGTGAAGAAGTGAAACCCTAACTCGTGTAATGTGTCGTCAAGTGCTCCGTACATATAATTGTTTCACACTTTCACCTCACCTCTCGGGCACAACCAAGCCGACTAGCCTATATATACTAGCATTATTTTGTTTTTTTTTTCAAGCCAGAAACTCGATTTTTTTCTTTTATTTTTTTTTTTTTTTGGACATCGGAAAAACGTACAAAAGCAAAACAAAATAGAACTAAAAAATGGTTAGCGGAATTTGGCCCTTCCAGACATGAGTAGCGAAATTATGAGCCTGCTGAACTTGTGAACGAGTAACCTTTGTAATCCTACACCATTGGAATTGCTGTCCAATGGATCGAATGTCATCCAGGGTCCAAGCAATTGAAATCGGTTGAGTGTCTTGATGAAGTAAACTTCGGACCACCAGTTCACAGTCAGTACAAACCATGATGTGACGATATCCATGTCCTTGAGCCAAAATCAAAGCCCCCAAACAAGCCTGAGCTTCAGCAACCAGAGCTGAAGGGGCGGGAATGCAACTGCCCTGCCCCTCCCTAGTGTTGCTGGACAGATGTTCAACCACCCAAGCAATGCCTGCCAAAGGAGAAGTTGGGGTCCAAGAACCATCCACTTGTATATGTACCTGTGGTTTACCGCAGAAAGAAGCCCCGAAATGCGCTATAAGGAACCCTGGAGGACCTGAATCGACGCACAGAGCCTGGGCTTTGGGCAGGGGTTGAGCCAGAAAGGTGAGGTGCTGCTGAGTGCCTTGGTGTACTAGAGAGCGAAGAAATTCCAAGTCCGGAAGTATTCCGTGGAAAACACGCTTATTCCTACCCTGCCAAATTGCCCATAAAGTGGCCACAAACATGGGAAGACGATCGCCATTATAGCCATCCTGTTGGTAGAAATAATGGATCCAAGCAATAAGCCAGTCCTTGAAAGCTACATCAGGGTTTGAATTAGAATGAATACCCAATTGGCCTGATTGCCATAAAATAATAGCCAAGTGACAAACCCGGAAAATGTGTTGGCAGGTCTCAGGTTCCATATTGCAACTTGTGCAAATATCGGAAATGGCGACACCCCGAGATGAGAGATTAGCGGATGTTGCTATCCCATTGTGGCATAATTTCCAAAGGAAAAGCTTCCACTTTGGCATGATGCGCAGTCCCCATAGAAGTCGAAAAAATTTCGAAACTAGAGGGGAGTTCATGCTACAGATATCTGTATTTCGAGAGAGAAAGTAGTACCCAGATTTAGTGGTATATTGGCCAGACGTTGTAAAAGGCCAAATAGGAATGTCGTAAGGAGAAGTAAACCGCGGAATCTCTAACCCACGAATAGTGCGAAATGTGGACGACTGAAAAAGCGAACGTAGCCGGGACACATTCCAACCTTGTTGTTGAGGCAACAAAAGTGATGCCACTGTCGTAGTAGCGACAGTACGAAGAGGAACATTATCACGAAATAGGGGAACCTCCCCATTGACCCATCGCTCCTTACCCGCAATTAGACCCGAATTGGAACCAATTTTCCAAACATAATTCATCAAGAGAACCTTCTCAGCTTGATGCAGACCTCGAGCACCCCAAGAGCATTGCCCCCGTAAAGACCGTAGTGTAGTTAGTGGAATACCGTTGCCCCACGGATTGTAGCAGAAAATTTTGCTTATAAGGAGATTGGGATTCCGATGCATACGCCAAACTTTCTTAATAAGTAGTGAGCGGTTGTGCACCGTAATACTACGTAACCCGAGGCCACCAGCACCCTTGGGCAAATGCAAGAGATCCTTGCTTCGCCAAGCAATTCCGTTAACAGAGCTGGTAGACCAGAAAAATCGAGTAAGTATAGCATCCACCTTGTTGGCGATGGTTGTGGGGATCAAGAAGACCGAGAGGATGTCAGCAATAAAAGCTAGAAGGACGGAGTTGATGAGGATCAATTTCGCCGCTTGCGAGAGAGGGGAATGACTCCATGTTGTTATGCGTTGTGAAATTTTATCCAGTAGAAAAGTGAAATGCTCAGTTTTCTTCCCTTGAATATCCACAAGAGCACCAAGATATGTGTCCAAGGATTGTGTCGAGTCCAACTACAGAATACCTTTGTATTCAAGGACTCGACTCTCAGGGATATTGGGGCTAAAATTTACATAAGACTTACGGAGGCTGATCATTTTGCCCAGAAATATGGCAAAACCGACCAAGAAGATTGGAGATTGCCATACATGACGTATTCGACGCTTTAAAGAAAAGAAGAGCATCGTCAGCAAAAAACAGATGGGAGATAGAAGGGGCGTACCTGTGTGCACGAAAGCCATCAAAACGACGGAGATATGTAGCCAGTGTTAACATGTGGGACAGGATATCCATACAGAATAAAAACAAATAAGGAGATAGTGGATCACCCTGGCGAAGACCACAGTGGGATGAAAAGGCCTCCGTAACTTGTCCATTGACCAAGATGCGATAGGTAACTGAGGATATACATTGACTAATCAATTGAATCCAGTGCCCGGGGAGCCCGTAAGCGTGAAGAACCTTTAAGAGAAACCTCCAGCTAACCCGATCATATGCCTTATTCATGTCAATTTTGAGCGCAGCCAGATGAACGTTACCACGACGATGTTTATTGAGGACATGGTTTAACTCATGACTTATCAAAATGTTGTCATCCATATGCCGACCAGGGATAAAGGCACTCTGGTACTCTGTGATAAGATCTGGGAGCAACGGCCGCAGGCGATTAACCAAGCATTTCGAGTCACATTTATAAATTGTGTTACATAGACTAATCGGCCGAAATTGAGTAACATCTTTAGGATTCGGACACTTAGGCAACAAAACAATAAGCGTCTGGTTCCATTCACGAAAGAAAAATCCTGTGGTGAGAAAGTGATTGACAGCTTGAAAAACCTGTGGCCCGAGACTGACCCAGTGAGTTTTAAAGAACTCGGCAGTAGATCCATCTAACCCAGGAGATTTGGCATCCCCTATACCAAACATGGCCTCCCGCACTTCACCCTCGAAGAAAGGAAGCAGGAGTTGTTGTTGTTGCATCCTAGAAAGATGTGGTAAGTTTAGTTCTCGAAGTGCAAGATCGATGGCCTCATAATGATCCTGGATAGAGGTGGTAGTTCCCTGAGTGAGGCCATATGCACTTTTGAAGTGGGTTAAGATATTGTCCAATATGGTGGGGTCGTCCTCAATCCATTGTCCTTCGGAATTTTTAAGTAGATAGATATAGGCAGAGTGTCGTTTGCGTTTCATCTTATTATAAAAGAACTTGGTGGGAAGTTCCCCAAGTTGGATATACCTATCTTTGGACCATTGAGTCCAATACATGTGGGCTAAAAAAGCTAGATCCAACTCCTGCTGCCGTTGGATAGAACTCGATTTTTTTCGACGTATGTAAAAGAAAGAATTTGAACATTAGACATACAAAGTATAATTATTTTTAGTTACAAAATTTAATTGGTTTAGTCACTGTCACTTAAGTCTCTCACTAGTTTTTTTTTTTTTTTTTTTTACTTTTCAAAGTTAAATTTTATGAACAAAATACAATTTTTATTGAATTTATCTATGATTTCTAATATTATAATTTTTTAGTTGATTTTTGAATTAATACACTACTTCATATATTGTGAAGAAAGTGGACACTTGGATTTCAAGTCAAATTTTTGTGAGTATGTATTGATGTTGTAGTGTATTGGTTGTAAGTTAATTTTTTGGTTTTTGTAAAGTTTACTCATTTGAGTGATTTGTATAATGTAAATTATGCAATTATATGATTTTAGTTGACTTGTGAGTGATTGTTATAATTTTATTTTCAGTATTTTTATTTGAATCTCCCTTTGGTTTGTAAGTAAATTTGTAATTTAGAAAGGAAAAAGGGTAAAATAGTCTCTTCATTCGGGGACACCATAGCTCCCCCTTTTCTTATATAATAGAGATAATAGAGATACTAGAGATGATGATTTTTGAGAACAATGATTTGTAAGTGAATTTTGTGAATGTTTTTGTATGTATTAACGTCCTAGTATATTAGTTTTAGTTTGTAAGTTAAATATTTTGTTTTTGTAAAGTTTCCCAATCATTTGAGTGATTTTCGTGATTTTTTGTGATTTTCTCAATTCTATGAGTGATTTGTAAAGTTTCCTGATATAAGTGATTGTTGAGTGATGTTGAAATTTAATTTCCTATGGCTTTGTTAGAACCCCCATTTTAGTATTGACATTCCTTTTGTAATTTAGAAAGATGGGGTAAAATAGGCATTTCAAAAGAGGACACAATTGCTCCCCCTTATGTAATATATATATATATATAGAGAGTCAGGATCCGGTGAGAATGAAGAGTTATGTGAGAATAGATTAATATGTGAGAATAAATCACAACCGTTAGATCAAATAAATCTAAGGGATGCGATTTTCCCAAGCTCTAATAACCAAACCATCAGTTTTCATAACAAGTGATAATTCCTAGCGTAGAAAGCAACAACTAAATGGGGAAAATTGAAAACCCATCTCTCTCTTCATCGATCGATTTTTTGCAATCAAAAATCTAAACTTTTCTCTCTTCGTCGATTGATTCATCAATCAAAAGTTTGTTCAATTCATCAAATTTTGGTGTTGCTCAATTGTTCAATTCATCAAATTTGGGTGCTGCTCAATCGTTTAATTCATCAAATTTGGGTGTTGCTCAATCATTCAATTCAATCATTATCAGGTACGAATTTTGATTGCTTTAAATCTGTTTTCCAAGTTTGTTGTTCTTAATATTATGCTCTTCTTGTATATATGGTTGGTGAGAATGAGATGTCATCATGATCGAAATCTTGAAAGGCTAGGTGGGTATTTTGGCCTAATTTTAACCTAAGAACAATTCAAAATATGGTGATATTTATTGCATTTTACTGTACTTTTGGTTTACCAATAATTCATTAGTTTGGACTTCTAAATTTCTATCCAAAAAATCTTTTTGAATTTTATTTGTTATTAACAACAATCGATTCAGATTCTAGAAAATTACCCTCTGATAAAAAATAGTTGAGATAAGCCCTAGTTGTTTAGATACTGTGTATCTAATTGATGAATCTGAATCGAAGTTATCAGTCAAAGTTCGTCTTTGGAAAGTGAAAACAACAATTAACATAGAATAAATGGGATGAAAAACAGAATCACGACAATTAAGCAGTCACGAAGTACACCAAATTATGACGTGACAGGAGACAGTTCTCAAGCCTGAAAGGCCAAGGCTCAATGGGTAAACCTCCCACCTCTTTGTTCATGATAATGAAGTCCTATGCACCCCAACCTCAGTCGTCATAGTCTGTCTCTAGTAAGGAAGTTTGTAGAGTCAGAGTTCCCATGACTCCACAAAGCACCATCTAGAATTAGACAACCAATAGAACTGCAGGTTAAGAAATTATTATGTATAAGCAGGTTAGGTAACTAGGAACATGTTGACAGTGTGTATCGACGATAAGTTTCCATTGACAAATAACAACAGACCCCTATTTGACTTCTTTGCCCAGTCCAACTGGTGATACTAGAAAATGAGTACTGATTTTAGAGGCCGATGTAACTTACTCGCAAAGGACCGCATCAGCTTCATCAATAGTTCCTGAAGTTAACCACCTTGCTTTGCTATCTTTGAATATAAAGATCATTTCTTTTTCTTTTTCTTTTTGTGGGTCTGTTTCTTTGTGATTTGAGTATCTAGGTTGAAGTTATATTCTCAGATTGTTGAGTTTATTTTGATTCTTGGATTCTAAAGTGGGTTTTTACTGTATTTTTTGTGAGCAAAAATGTACATCAGAGATGGCTTCAATGTACATCATTGATGGCTTAAATGTACATCATTGATGGTTTCAATGTACATAAGAGGGTATATTCTCAAGGCTACAAAGATTTCTTAAATGAAATCTAATTTCATTGCAATAATAGTCATAATGCTCTTGATCTTTTAACCTATTTTATTGCATTATTGAAAGTTTGAATAAGAGCATTTTCAGATTGGTGGGGACTAAAGTGCATGTTTCCAAAATAAATACTAGGATCTGAACAAAGTTTATAAGAGTAAAATATAATAAAACAAAATGTTTACCATGACTACAAGATTATGAATTTATGGTGTTCATTAAAAAATGGAAAAAATTCATTGTTGATCATCTTGATGGAGTATAAGAGAAGGAAATGCTATAGTTTTCCCTCATTTTGTACTCACTAATCAGTTAACCTAAGACGCAATGGATATTATTGCTTGAATGTTCATCAAAGATGGCTTCAATGTACATCATTGATGGCTTCAATGTACATCATTTATGGCTTCAATGTACATGAGAGGGTATAGATAGTCTCAAGGTTTCACAAAGTGCAACATGTAGATACACTAACTTCTTTGTCTCATCTGCTTGAAATACATGCCGATTGTAAGCTTTTGTTGCTGGTACTTTTGTTCTTATCTTCTCTTCCTCACTATGATGACACAAATCTGGTATGATACATAAAAGATACTTCTATGATAGAAGGGGAAAAAAGAGGTGAAAACAGAGTTGAAGATGTACTAGAAAATGTTGATGTTGAATTTTTCCCACCAACACTCTCCCACCACTAAAATTTTAAAGATCATGTTGATCAGCTATCAAAAGTTCCATGATCCTACATGGTTGTCTATCGTCTACTAGTCTTGGTAGACTTTAATGTGAATCATGGTAGCTACGTTGCTAGTATTTGGTTGCATGCCTAAACGCAACAATTTCGATGTTACGTATCATATTGAGGCATACACAGAAGAATAATAAGGTGAAGAGTTATAAAAAGGTAGAGAGAAGAGTATGGAGCAATGTGGGGAAGACAAATAAAGATAGAAGAGAAAGAAAGATGTGGAAATTAAGGCATTCACAGAAGATGCATGAAATTATGCGAGGGAGGAGGGATCAGAAATATTGGAAGAAAATGCTAGGAGAAAAAGGGAGTGCAATATTATCAAGATGCTGCCCTTAAAGGTGGACTCTTCAATGACCTTAAACAAATTATTATTTGTTGGGTTGTTTTTTATTTGGTGAAGCCGAGTGAATGCGTAGTGATGTAGACGGAATTTGATTTGAGGTAATAGATAGTGTTATGTTCGTCCAATTAAATCAGGTTGTCTCTTTCAATTATAGATCTATCATATGAATTGTATATACTTTCTCGCTCATCTCTCCACATAGCTTAAGAGTGATTGTTATAGTTGAATTTTTCTGCTTTTTATAATATATGTCTTGAATGTAAATTTACATTTTCAAACTATTGTAAACAATTTCAGCTGCTATGTTAGTATAGCTCACAATTTTTCAAATTCCATAAGTTATTATAAGTATATTAGAAAATTACACCATACCCAATTATTTACCCATATGAAGTCATATAACCAGCTAATGTATCTAGTATTGTAGCTTAACATTGTGGTTTGTTTATTTGCTCTCCAAGGATATCTATGTTTCATTTGGTGGACTCTTGATGATGCTCAGGGTGGACAAGAGTGTCAGTAAACACTTTGATCCTAACTGGATCAAAGAGTGTTCCTTTTGATGAAGAGAACTCAGTAGGCTTCTCAACTTTAAGAGCATATAATCTGACTTTATTAAGTTGTACAATCGTTTCTAAAACAATGTATTGAGTGGTGGATTTGTGTAAATTATCTATGCATTATAGAGCATTATTTGTTTCGCTGATGGCACATGAAGTATATATTAGTGTTGTACTCCAAGTTCACATAGCATCAATGGATGAGGAAGTTTGATGTAGAAGGTTAAGGATTTTACTTCCTACATTTGCAAATTTTGGTCTTTCTTGTAACAAGATGATGGTCTTCCTCACTACTCCCTTGAGTAGTAGTGAAATGTACACCAATCTCTTGATTTGCAGACTTTAATAAACAAGATGATGGTCTTCCTCACTACTCCCTTGAGTAGTAGTAAATGTATCCCAATCTCTTGATTTGCATACTTTCATAAGAAAATACCACACTATTCCAAGTACAATCAACAAAGCACTCACAAAAACACAATGCTATTAGCAACCACCATAATATAGATTCAAAAAGGAATATGAATTATTTTATTTGGTATAAACATGATGACATTTTATTTCCTTTCAAACTATATAGTTTCTCACAAAATGGAAATTGGATCATTTTTATTGCTACTATTTCCCGCTCGCTCGGACCCTAATGATCTCGTGTGGAAGAAGGTGAACTGTGTACCCCTTTCGTAAACATTAATGAAACTATTTTCGGGCTTTCATGATCTATATTTTTGCTTCTTCATATTGATAATGTTCGTACAAAAGTTTCTGAAACTAAAGCTATAAAAGATGATTAAGTTTATTATGTTCAACTTATTTACTTATGTACATCATCAGTGACTTGAATGTACATCACCAATGGCTTGAATGTACATCACCAATGGCTTAAATGTACGCACATATATTTACTTGTTTTCAAATCTCAATCCCACTGCTGATTTTTTTTAATTAAAATGAATTATAATGGGAAGTGAGTCAAGAAATGAATTGCATTATGGGAAAAAAAATTATAACAAGTGTATAATTTAAAAGTATATTTCGAAAAGAGTGTATCAAGATCTCATATGACTGTATTTGTTTTTGAGTTTAATCACAAAAGACAGCCGGTGAAAAGTATATGTATATGAATACTGCAATAGTCCAAATGATGCAATAATAATTAAAAATTATTGAAGTACTTCAAAGAGAGAGTTCTCATGTTTTACGGATCTCTTTGATTTGCGAACTAATTATATTTGTTAACCAAAACCACATTGTTCATTCATTCCTTTATAGAAACTAAACTAGTATTTAATGAGAACTGGTTGAATTTGCAGTTTCCTGCTTTTTTAGTGAAAAACCACTGGAAAAACCCACATAAAGCTTAATGAGAAGTACTCTAAAACCTCGCACCTGCTTCCTGTGATGAGTTTGTCAAACGACCTTAATCTTTTTTCGTTTAGCGAATTGCACACTAATTGATCTTCATTAGATAGGGTAAAACAGTAATTCTAGGCTTTTATGATATTCATAAACAATGTTCATAAGGATGCATGAGTTTCGATTAATGTTCAGAAGATACTTCTTAATCTTGAGACCTTGGGGGCATTGATATAGGAGGAGAACTACTGGCTTTTATAGTTTAACATATGAACATGTGTTATCAAAAGGTGAACTAATTCTCTACTAACCTATTGTTTTTTTTTATAAATAATCATTATCAACAACAAAATAAAAGAAGGAAAATCGAAGACCGGAAGAACATCACTTATAGCTTGAATGTACATCACTGATGGCTTGATTGTACATTACTGATGACTTAAATGTACATCACTGATTAAAAGCATAACTACCGGGACACAAGAAAATTTTAGTCAAGAAGTATACTCCACACTATAATCATGAAAACCAAATATGTCTTACATAGACCAAATTGTGTTATGACAATTCATGCACAACCAAAATTCTCAAAAAAGGCTTATACACATGAAATTCTAAATAAATCTTGTAAAAGTATGCATCTCTTTATTTCCTTCCAGAAGATATGGAAAATTTTCTCGCAATACAAATTCTTCCAAGTTGCTCACTAATTTCATCGCCTTAGCATTCTTCAACATAAGTTGTTTGACCACCTTGGAGTCATCCTTCAAGATCTCACAACAATACTTGACTCTCAAAGTTTTCAGAAAATGAGCCTAAATAAACATATATTTTATTATCTTTAGCATCAAATATAAGTAGGAAAAAGAACCTAGCTATAAACGCACATTATTAATACTATTATAAATTATGTTCATGAAAAGAACAAAGTACTTGAGATGAATATCAATAAAGTACTAATATTAACGCGTAGCCGCCAATAATTTTCATTTAGTATTTCAGTAAGCATCCTTTGGTCAATAATATCAATCTTAGAATGCTTGAAGTTGAAACATAACACTACATAAGAACCACCTTGAAGAATAGGACAGAAGACCTGCGATAACACAATATGGGATTTAGCACTCAAAACCTAAATTACTTAACAAGATAAACATTCACCACCTGACAGGAATGGTGCTAATTTCTGGACTTGCTAGTTTATACTTTTTCATAGTCATTAACCAACAAATGCATTTGCTTCAACAACTGAAACTAGTTCATCATTACTTTATATTATGACAATAAGACTACAACTCTACAAGTATTATTTATCTGACCTTGAATTCATGCACAAGCATTCTCCCCATGTCAAATGTGAGTTTATCACAAAGAACCTTATACTATTTTAGGGTGTAATACTAAGTTTTCAATTTTGGAATTCCAATAGTCTCCTAAAACCTAACATATAATAATAAGGCAGATGTAGTTAATCTACTTACTATTGATGCTGATGTTCTGCTTTTTTTTTTCTTTTGATCCTTTTTATTTGTTTATGACCAACTGATTAATATAAAAGTTAGTGGATAGTTTGATAGCTAACCCATAACACTATTTCGATAACAACATAGAAGGAAAGGAAGGGACGGGAAAGAAAAGGGGAAGGGGGGGGGTCGAGGCCTATATTTTTAACTTGTTGATAATATCTAGAATTTTAAACGAACTAACAAATAAGCAATTGTAATACATTACCAAGCTTAAGGAGGAGTAGGAGCTATTGACCCCCCTCCCTCCAAACATACAGCAGGTCAGACCTGCCCTCCCTAAATATAAGGATTGAGGGAGAAATATGAAGAATCTAAACAGCTAAATACTCTATGGAGAATAAAGCTTGTATAAGGGCAGTGATCAAATAAACTTACTGCACCTAGAAAAAAAAAAAAAAAGGGGTGGATCTAGGTTAATAGCGCAACTCTTTGTTTAAAGCTAATCCTTGCCATATCATTTGCTTTATTTTACAATGTATCAATGCATTATACATTCAGGACGCAAGGGCATTGTACTTTATCATTTATGTATACAAATTTGATAACTAGTAAACATATCATAAAAGTTTCTTGTGCACAACTTTAATATATAGCTAATACAGAAAATTAACCAAGTCATGATGAACTATTCAAGCTAAGAGTGACATTCCTTCTTTAGAGTGAAACATATTATATCTCCTAAATACCTTTACATGATCACTGATGACTTCATATGATAAATTTATCCTTCCTTTCCACTCTACTTTAAGTACTCAACTTACTCCCCAAGATCCTAACACATTTATATTGGTATTCCCTGTAGTACCCCTCCATCTAGTTCAGTCTATTACAGAAAGGTACAAGCTGTTATGCTGTGTAAAACTAGCAAACTTATATCACACTCCCAAAGATGAGTTCTTAAAATTGGAGACTTGTGCAACAATGATTGATTCAAATCCCGAAGCAAACTCCTGACCAGCAACCTGCACAAAAGGGACCCACCCTGGAGGTTTGGGTGGTATTTCCCCCTCCGAAGCTTAAGTTAGATGTCAGGGATGTAAAGGAACTTTTAGAGAAAGAAGTAGAGAGAGCGAGAGAAGAATTTATGACAGAGTAACAGTACTATGCACTAAAAAACGTACCTTTCACCCTGAAATCAAGGACTATTTATACTGTTTGAAATGACTGTTGTGCCTTGATGTCACCCTAATTTGGGAGCATCTGATTGGCTAAGCAATGATATGGTGACACGTGGCGAATGCTGATTTGTCAATACAATTTACCCTTTAGCTGAATCAGGCTTCACTTGTATTGGGCCTAAGTACAATTTTAGGGCCACAAGAGAGCTTTCCAGTACACCTTTTCCTCAGAAAAGTGTACTTTTTCCCAAAGAACCTGCAGGCCTTTGTACTTTTCATTGCCTAAGCGAATGCCACATGTAGGGCTCTGATGAGGCCACGTGTCATCTTGGTAGCCCTTAATTTATGGGCTACAACATTTGCCCCTTAAAAGAGGAAGTTACCATTTAGGCGCCAAGACGGTTGATTTCCTCTTTTAACCGACCCGGAACTGTCCTTCTCTTTTTTTTTTTTGCTGGACGAGTCCCTTCTTTGAAGCGCAAAACGTCCTGAACTGACTCTGGACGAGTTCTCTCTCTATGGGGCAGAACGTCCTGAATGAACTTCTGGACGAGCTCCTTCTTTGAAGAGCAAAACGTCCTGAATTGACTCTGGACGAGCTCCTTCTTTGTGGATCAGAACGTCCTGATTTAACTTCTGGACGAGCTCCTTCTTTGAAGAGCAAAACGTCCTGAATTGACTCTGGACGAGCTCCTTCTTTTTGTGGAGCCAAACGTCCTGAATGAACTTCTGGACGAGCTCTTTCTTCGAAGAGCAAAACGTCTTGAATTGACTCTGGACGAGCTCCTTCTTTTGTGGAGCAGAACGTCCTGAATGAACTTCTGGACGAGCTCTTTCTTCGAAGAGCAAAACGTCCTGAATGAACTTCTGGACGAGCTCCTTCTTTGAAGAGCAAAACGTCTTGAATGGACTCTGGACGAGCTCCTTCTTTGTGGAGCAGAACGTCCTGAATGAACTTCTGGACGAGCTCCTTCTTTGTTGAGCAGAATGTCCTGATTTAACTTCTGGACAAGCTCCTTCTTTTGTGGAGCCAAACGTCCTGAATGAACTTCTGGACGAGCTCTTTCTTCGAAGAGCAAAACGTCCTGAATTGACTCTGGACGAGCTCCTTCTTTTGTGGAGCAGAACGTCCTGAATGAACTTCAGGACGAGCTCTTTCTTCGAAGAGCAAAACGTCCTGAATGAACTTCTGGACGAGCTCCTTCTTTGAAGAGCAAAACGTCCTGAATTGACTCTGGACGAGCTCCTTCTTTTGTGGAGCAGAACGTCCTGAATGAACTTCTGGACGAGCTCCTTCTTTGTTGAGCAGAATGTCCTGATTTAACTTCTGGACAAGCTCCTTCTTTTGTGGAGCAGAACGTCCTGAATGAACTTTTGGATGAGCTCCTTCTTCGAAGAGCAAAACGTCCTGAATGAACTTCTGGACGAGCTCCTTCTTCGAAGAGAAAAACGTCCTGAATGAACTTTTGGACGAGCTCAACTTCCTGAATAAACTTCTGGACGAGCTCCTTCTTCGAAGAGTAAAACGTCCTGAATTGACTCTGGACGAGCTCCTTCTTTGTGGAGCAGAACGTCCTGATTTAACTTCTGGACGAGCTCCTTCTTTGAAGAGCAAAACGTCCTGAATGAACTTTTGGACGAGCTCAACTTCCTGAATGAACTTCTGGACGAGCTCCTTCTTCGAAGAGCAAAACGTCCTGAATTGACTCTGGACGAGCTCCTTCTTTGTGGAGCAGAACGTCCTGATTTAACTTCTGGACGAGCTCCTTCTATGTGGAGCAGAACGTCCTGAATGAACTTCTGGACGAGCTCCTTCTTCGAAGAGCAAAACGTCCTGAATGAACTTCTGGACGAGCTACTTCTTTGAAGAGCAAAACGTCCTGAATTGGCTCTTGGACGAGCTCAACTTCCTGAATGAACTTCTGGACGAGCTCCTTCTTCGAAGAGCAAAACGTCCTGAATTGACTCTGGACGAGCTCCTTCTTTGTGGAGCAGAATGTCCTGATTTAACTTCTGGACGAGCTCCTTCTTTGAAGAGCAAAACGTCCTGAATGAACTTTTGGACGAGCTCCTTCTTTGAAGAGCAAAACGTCCTGAATTGGCTCTGGACGAGCTCCTTCTTTGTGGAGCAGAACGTCTTGATTTAACTTCTGGACGAGCTCCTTCTATGTGGAGCAGAACGTCCTGAATGAACTTCTGGACGAGCTCCTTCTTCGAAGAGCAAAACGTCCTGAATGAACTTCTGGACGAGCTCCTTCTTTGAAGAGCAAAACGTCCTGAATTGGCTCTTGGACGAGCTCAACTTCCTGAATGAACTTCTGGACGAGCTCCTTCTTCGAAGAGCAAAACGTCCTGAATTGACTCTGGACGAGCTCCTTCTTTGTGGAGCAGAACGTCCTGATTTAACTTCTGGACGAGCTCCTTCTTTGAAGAGCAAAACGTCCTGAATGAACTTTTGGACGAGCTCCTTCTTTGAAGAGCAAAACGTCCTGAATTGGCTCTGGACGAGCTCCTTCTTTGTGGAGCAGAACATCCTGAATGAACTTCTGGACGAGCTCCTTCTTTGAAGAGCAAAACGTCCATAGCTAGTCTTGGACGTCTTCCTTTATCTTTTCCCTTTGATTGCTTTTGGCTAACATTTTTACTTACTTTTTTCAGAAAAATGCCCCAACGTCCAAGGTGTTAGAAGACGGCCGTCAAGAAAAGACCGGCCACTACCAGCGATGCCCCACCCCCTAAAAAGGTAAGGGGGTTCACGACTCTCCCACTCTATCTGACGACGAGTCTTCGGCCGCTTTCTCGAAGATGAGCTCGGCTGACAGAGAGAAGCTCAAGCTGGAGCTTTTCAAATGTTTCCCTGAACCTTACATCAAGGGTTTGAGGGGAGCCTCATCAGGGCATGTTGGCTACATGTCTCAACTGGCTGCAGAGGTAACTTTTTCCTTGGACGTTTTGAATTCTCTACTTGGATATATTTTTTCAATTTTGCATCCGTCCTAACACTTTTCGTCTTTCCTTTGACAGCTCTTTGCTCGCAGCTTTATTGCCTAAGACTGGGCAAGGCAGCTGAGGAAAGAGAACAAAAAAACTCGTCACTGACGCTACCAAAGCTGCCGACCATGATCAAATATTTATGCCCAAGTACGAAAGCAATTCGTCCTAACACACTTCATCTGATCCAATGGCTCTTTTTGGCCGAATATATCAAGACGTTTATCAGATGCCTACGTTGAAAACTTGTGAGTTTAAGAACTGTTAAGTTAATAACTTGCTCGGCCTGAATTTTGGCTATTATTCGTCATTGGACAAAGATTTAGTTAGTTGCAATAAATAAGGTCCCTATATGCCCCCCTTCTTGGACGAAGAGGTCTTAGTGACCTTTCTTTGTGTCAAGAAGGAGAAAGACCATAATTTGCTTAATAACTTGGACATTTTATGAAGGTTATTGTAACCCGTCCATCTTTGTTAAATTGTGAAATAACTTGTTCCTTTACTAAGGTTGTTATTTCGAAGTATGGCTTTGGACGGAAAGTAGGATACCTTTACTAAGGCGTCCTAGTTCCAGCCGACCTTGTTTAGGAGATGTTTACTCTTCAAGTAAACAAGGTGCAGGCCGATTCCATGTACTTGTCCTTATAAGGATATAACATGTTGGCCGATCTCCTAATAGAAGGTGTTTTTACTTGCTGCTCTTTTTATTAGTCAGCTTGAACGATAGTATGCATTTTAACTAAATCAAGCAAACAAAATCAAAAAGAGGGACAGTCATAGGAGAGAAGTAGAGCTGTATTATATGAATTTTGCTTGACGGAGAGCCAAGGTACATGTATACATTTCTACTTTTTTCACTGTGAGGTACTAAGAAAAGAATACACTTTCTCAAAGTATCATGTCAAGGCAACTAAGACGTTCTTGGTTTCAGAACTTAGGACGAATCCAATCTTCAATGTCCTCTCCGGACCCTCTGGATTTAAACAGATTTCCACTGGGCTCTCCACTGGCTCTGGACGTTCTGTCCCAAGCTCATGATAGCCATTACTTCTTCAGTTGAATTTTTTTTCTTCTTTAATAGACAAACATCTCCTTTTCTTGCTTGGTAAGAGCATGGACGGCTTGCCCTCTTGGAGGGGTTTGCCTGAGCCTTCTCTACCGCATGCTTCAACTCACTTATATGGCCTTTCACCTTTTCGGCCGGCTCATCCTCCATGGCCTTTGGCCGCTCTGATTTCTCTTTCCATGATGATGGTCTCAAAGTATTAAGATAGCATTCTCTAGCCGCATGCTGGTCTCCATACAAAGACCCAACTTTCCCACCATCACACTCAAATTTCATGAGCATCAGGTGAGTTACAATGACGGCTTTAATATGATTTAAGGTAGGTCGTCCGAGGATGACATTGTATGCTGTCAGATCTCGTACTACCAGGAACTTCACAAAAAGCGTTCTCGCAGCTTCCTTGTCTCCAACCCTGACGGGTAGGGTAACCGTCCCCATAGGATGAATTACCCACCTGCCGAAACCAATGATAGGATGATTTACAGGCACCAATTCATTCTCATCAAACTTTAATCTAAAGAGATAATCCGCGCTGATGATGTCGGTGGAACTTCCTGTATCAATCAGGATCCGTCGCACCCTGAGATTAGCAATCTTCATTTCCACCACCAGCGGGTCGTCATGAGGGGTTCTTATCTTTCCCCGATCCTGCTCACTGACCACTATCTTGGGGAAAGGATCAGCCTCTGCGTGATTGGTGAGCATCACCTGGCTGAGTTCCCTCTGATAGTTTTTATGGCCGCGAGTTGTTGGACCTCCAGCCGCGAATCCCCCAGAGATTACCATTACAACGTCTTCATCAGTACTTTCGTCATCCATCCTTCTTCCCTGACGATTGTCTTTTTTCTGGAATTTTCTTCCTGACGAAGGTAGATAAGAGTTCATTTTTCCCTTTCGGGCCAAATCCTCCAATGCTCTCTTGAGATGCTTGCACTCATTCGTTTCATGACCACAATCCTTGTGGAAATAACAATACTTGCTTTTGTCCCTATTCCTGTAGGGCGTCTTCATCTCTGCCGGCGCCTTCAACTCATGCAGATCTTTAATTTCCATGAGAATGGAATACTGATCTTTGTTGAACTCTATGGGCTCAACTGAGGCTGTCGGCTCAGACCTCCTGCTCCTCTTGGACGAGGTGGTCACAGAAGTCATTGCCCAGGTCTCAGCCTTTTTGGGCGGATTCTTCTTTGGCTGAACAGCTTCCTCAGCTTTCTTCACTTCTGGCTGCTTTGCCTCAGCACACACCTCTGTGGCATGAATGAATGCCTCAGCTTCCTTCAAAGCTTCCGTCAAGGTATTGATTTTCTTCTTTACCAAATCAAACTTAAAACTTCCTGGTCTTAAACCCCTGATAAAGGCGTCAAACGCCACATCTGCATTTAGATCTTGGATCTGCAATGCTTCTAGATTGAATCTCTTCACATAACCTCTCAATGCCTCCTTAGGACCTTGGATGACTTTCCCCAAGTGCATGCTTGTCTTTTGTTCTTGACGATTAGCCACAAAATGACTGGTGAATAGAATGCTAAGTTCAGTAAAATTATTCACTGAGTTAGGTGGCAAGTTGTTAAACCATTTTTGCGCTACCCCTTTCAAAGTAGCTGGAAAATTCTTACACCAAGTAGCATCGTCCACTCCTTGGACATACGGCGTGGAGCCAGAGGCTGAACGCTGCTGAGCTGCCGCCCTCTTAGCCTCCAAATACTCCCTAGCATCAGTCTCCATCATGTGACCAGTAGGAGGGATATTATCTGCTGGACGGACTACCAGCCTCCAGTCCATCTTCCTCCTAGAATCACTAACAGCTGGCTGTTTTCCTTTGGAAGGCGGCCTAGTCAACTCCGGCCGAAGGGGCCGACTAGGTCCTGGACGACCCTCTTGGGATCGCCCTTTGAGCGGTGCAGCCGTCTCTCCTCCTGGATTCAGCTGAAAGAACAACATGTTGTTCTTGATCTGCTCCTCCATGACAGCAGCCATTCTTGTCTAGAAGTCGTTCAACACATTCTCCAAGTGACCAGCTGTCACTGGACGGTCTAGATTCTCCTGGATGACTGGAGTTACAGTCCTACCCTCCAGATGGACGGCAACATGGCCATGATCTCGTCCACGAGGCGGCCTCTCCTCATCCACAGTGTCTTCCACCTGAATTCTAAAACTTCTGTTCCTTGCGACATTCGATGAATGACAATCCGTCATTGCTGCGTCTCCCCACAGACGGCGCCAAATGTTATGCTGTGTAAAACTAGCAAACTTATATCACACTCCCAAAGATGAGTTCTTAAAATTGGAGACTTGTGCAACAATGATTGATTCAAATCCCGAAGCAAACTCCTGACCAGCAACCTGCACAAAAGGGACCCACCCTGGAGGTTTGGGTGGTATTTCCCCCTCCGAAGCTTAAGTTAGATGTCAGGGATGTAAAGGAACTTTTAGAGAGAAGAAGTAGAGAGAGCGAGAGAAGAATTTATGACAGAGTAACAGTACTATGCACTAAAAAACGTACCTTTCACCCTGAAATCAAGGACTATTTATACTGTTTGAAATGACTGTTGTGCCTTGATGTCACCCTAATTTGGGAGCATCTGATTGGCTAAGCAATGATATGGTGACACGTGGCGAATGCTGATTTGTCAATACAATTTACCCTTTAGCTGAATCAGGCTTCACTTGTATTGGGCCTAAGTACAATTTTAGGGCCACAAGAGAGCTTTCCAGTACATTTTCCTTCCTCAGAAAAGTGTACTTTTTCCCAAAGAACCTGCAGGCCTTTGTACTTTTCATTGCCTAAGCGAATGCCACATGTAGGGCTCTGATGAGGCCACGTGTCATCTTGGTAGCCCTTAATTTATGGGCTACAACACAAGCTACTGGTACTAGTACAACAAATTCAAGGTATTACTTATAAATCATAATGCTATCAGTATTTCATTTCAAGGTAATAATAATCTAGTAATTTAAAAAGATCATATATAGTCAAATTTTATAGATTCTTGCTTAAAACATGGTAGAATGTCTCTTACAGAAGCGCAATTGTTGATTATCTTTTAGTTTAAGTTTGCTTACATTTGTTATGTTGACATGAGGAGGAATTAAGAATGACAAGTGAAACCTACCAGCTTCATCCTGAATTTTTGAAGGTACTGAAATTAACATATAAAATTTTTAAGGCTTGATCCTGCACCACCGCAAGCTACTGTCTTAAAGAATACGGAGAAAGATACGTTGTCAATCAAGTGCAAGCTTGAAAACACATGCCATAGATTATTAAAGAAAAACTATAGAAATAGCAGCAATACACCAAGGTAGAATACAGCAAAACATCCAACAATATTCTTCTATGTTATCCATTTTGTGGATCTCAATGGATAGAAGCTCCACAACTTGTCCCCACAACCAAAAGAGACCCATGAAAAAAGGCATCCAGCTGAACTTCAACTCTATGATGATGATAAACCAACCACCAGTAACTTATGTGTCCTAGATTACAATAAATGTGCTACGGCTACCTAGTAGAGCTTTGCTTAATTTATATCTGGTATATGAAGATAGTGGATATATCAATGATAATTAATGTAATCTTGGAGAAGTTAATCTTACAAATCGCAGATAGTGTATATATTTGATAAAAGCTCATATCTTTTTGCACCTAGTTATCTACATTCTCACCAAGTCATGGACACCAACAGTTAACTCATAAAAAATTACATAACTCATGAACACCAACAGTTAACTCAACCTACTTATCAGAATATCAATAATCTATATTTACATTATCAATAGTCTCAAGATTCTCAATTAGTTATCCATAACTCATTATCAAATGATATAACTAATCGTGGCTTAAAAATACATCACCAAGGGTTAATTGTACATCACCACTAGCTTAGAAGTACATCACCCATAACCACTAGCTTAAACATAGAGTCAAGCCAACACACATAAACACCATATTACGCCACAAGTATGGAAGTCTAGAGAATTTCAACTCTTACCTTACAAAGCTCTAAATCCAAAATGAAATAAAACGAAATAACTAAAGCAAATAGAAAAATGAGAATGACATTTTCCATAGCTTAATTTCAAAGTAGCAACATCAAATTATCAAATTGAAACCCTAAAATCCGAGATGGAACTGAAAAATAGAGCCAAAAAAATCCGAAAAAATACCAAAATGAAATAAAACGAAACAACTAAAACAAAGAGGCAAAATGAGAATGACATTTTCCATAGCTTATTTTCACATTAACAAGATCAAATTATGAAATTGAAACCCTAAAATCCGAGATGTAACTGAAAAAATAGAGCCAAAAAAATACTAGTTTGAATCTTGTTTGAGATTCAATGGAGAACTTTGGATCTTGTCCGAGCTTCAATTGAGGACGAAATCAGGTCGAGCTACTGTAGATCGGAATTTTTTTTATGAAATTGGAATTTGTTTGAGCTTCGAGGACGAAATTGTGGGTTTTTGCTACAGTAGTGGAGTTACTGTAGGTGGAGGATTTTTTTTTTGCTACAGTAGGTGGAGGAAATTTTTTGCTTCAGTAGGTGGAGGAATTTTTGTTGTTGAAATTTGTTTGAGCCGTTTGATTAAAATGATCCAAGGGTTGAGGTTTGTTCTCATATAATTAGGTATTCTCACATATTCATGTTATTCTCACCAGAGCCCAAATCTATATATATATATATATATATATATATACATATATATATATGTATATATATATATATATATATATATATATATATAGGCAAGATCACATGAGAATGCTCCTTACCTGATAAATGAGAATGAATCTCAGTCACACGATTGGATTAGAATTATAACACTTGTTCATAAGAGTTATACTACAAACAAAAATTTGAGCCAAAAAAAAAAAGACTTTTTTTCGATTTTTTTTCCTAATATCCTCTTTTTTTGGAGTTACATCACTGTTTCATTAGAGTTACATCACTTATTCATAAGAGTTATAGCGCATAAAATTCATTCGCATTTCTCATGTAACTATGCGTTCTCATATGAACTCACTTATATATGTTGTCAAAATCAATATCGTTAAGTTAAGGCGATTATTGACTTAACGAAATGCATTTCTCATGTAACGAAATTCGACCAATGTTTCATCCTCTACTGATACAATGACATGATTATTTGATATTGATTATTGACTATGATCTACTTTCATAGCTTAAATATTTCATGTTCATCCTTTAGTGATATAGTGTATGATTATGTATCATCTTCATATGACATATTCGATTTCGATTAAATGATTAACATTGATCATTGTTACTTGTTGAGTTGTTCCATGAACGATGAAAAGTCGAGCAATTTTATAATTACGAATTAAGATGCTTTCATTAATGATTTAATGTCAACCTAATTCTTTAATTCTAACTCTTTTTGTTGTTATATTATAGTAACTGATTCAGACTTGAGAGTGACTAAGTCACTAACTAACAAAATGTTTAAGTTTAATAGTCTATTAACCCTAACACTATAAGTCTATAATCAATAATCCTTATGGTTGTTAGTTGTTGCTTGTTACTTGTTGGATGTTAGTTGTTACTTGTTACTTGAATACATATGCAATCATGAATAAGAATAACTAAATAAGTTAATAACTAATAAGCGATACTTAGGCAATAGGCCAATTACCAATAGCCAATAATGGCGAATGGCCCAATAATATAAGTATAACTTATAAGTCTTACTTTAGTAACATTTCAAATTAGTAATATAAGTATCAAACTATTAATGATTCAATGTATTATTAAAAAATTCACAATGAATCAATCACAATTCACAATAACAGTATAATTACAGATTATAGCCGATTTCTTCCGACCCAAGTAATTCCGAAAGCCGCATTATTCCAACCCAAGTTATTCCGATATCGGTTTCTTCCGACCCAAGTAACCCGAAAGCCTATTTCTTCCGACCCAAGTAATTCTAAAAGCCGAATTATTCTGACCCAAGTTATTCCGATATCGATTTCTTCCGACCTAAGTAACCCGAAAGCCGATTTCTTCTGACCCAAGTAATTCCGAAAGCCGAATTATTCTGACCCAAGTTATTCCGATATTGATTTCTTCCGACCCAAGTAACCCGAAAACCGATTTCTTCCGACCCAAGTCATTCCGAAACCCGATTTCTTCCGACCCAAGTAATTCCGAAAGCCGATTTCTTCCGACCCAAGTCATTCCGAAAGCCGATTTCGACCGACTTCACCTTATTCCATTCTGACCCAAATTCACCCAACCCAGATACTGGCCGACCCAGACTCACCCGACCCAATTCCGACCCAGTTCTGAGATCCCCTCACCCAGTTTCACCTGACCCAAGTTCGCCCGACCCACCCAGTTCCGACCCAGTTCTGAGATTCCCTCACCCAGTTTCACCTGACCCAAGTTCGCCCGACCCACCCAGTTCCGACCCATGACACACTGTCACCCAGATTATTCCGACCCAAATCATTCCGACCCAGCTTGGGTCAACCCAAACCCAGCCAGTGACCTAGATTGACACCTCTAATGTCATCATGGTATGTTATAGGTTCAAAACTATATATTTTCATTTTTTTATCTTCATATAACTCAATTTTTAAAAGTATGATTTTGAAAAGCATAATTGCTATTGTATATATAATATGCTATTTTTATAGTTATTTTATGTATTTAAAAGAAATAATAAATAATATGTGATTGTTCATCTAAATAAATATATTTTCAGAATTTGTAAAATTATATTGTATATGAAAATTATTTCGAAACATATTTCAAACACTTTGAATGGTAAAAAAAATATTGCGAATTATATAGCAAAAGCTATATACAATTTACATAGTTGAATAATTTAGGTTGTTTATTCAAAATCAGAGTGTAATCTCCACTTATTAAAAATACCTTATATGTATTTATATCTATGTTAAACACTTTTTTTTAAAAAAAAAAACTTAGAAAGAATGACATGTCATGCTTAGGTGGAGCTCTCTATAATATTTTAAGATTGTTTTTGTAAAATAATACTCTAATATTTTCATCATATCGCTATAGATTATAATTTTTGTTGTAACAACAAAATTTCCTTAACAATTTTTGTTGGAATACTAAATTATTTTGGTTCAGTTGAATAAGGCTGGTGTTTGGATCCTCAGAGTTCTAAAAGAACTCTACAATGCAGAGTTTAAGCAATATCAACCATTGAATAAAAAATCAGTAGCTCATATATATATTATCTTTCCAATGCCCGCTCTATTTTTTCTCATCAAAATCCACCCCCTTATTTCCCCCTTTTCACCAATACACGCTCTTGATTTTAAAATGTATGGTTCATATACAACTCTACCTTGTAGAATTTTATTAAAACTCTAGAGGATCCGGTCTCGTAAGACTGAGGTTTTGAAAGATAATATGTTTAGTCATGTAAGTTGAACTTATGATAAAATGCTATAGTAACATACAGTTGTAACACCCCCGTCGACCCGAATCCTTCTTTATTCGATAAAACTCGGGTTTTGGGGGAAAATAAATCAACGAGGGTTCGACTCGACGGGTGGCGCTACCGCCGCACTTATCTCCTTGGAAATAAATACAAGGCTAAATTAAAAACAAACTAAACTCACATTCATTAATCTTTACAACCAAATAAATCGTTCGTTAAACATTACTAATTAATTAAGTGTTTCAGAGTTCCAGCGGAAGCTAATCATATGCTAAGTGGACGACAACTCTAAATGATCTCCCTTTTTATTCCCCCGATCGATCACCCACCCACACAAATACATTGAAAAGAGACAAGAGAGACAAACTCCCAAAAATCAGAAAAACTGAGTAATTCCAACTCCATCCCGTAAAGTACTTAAGTTGAAAATACTTTGTAAAATAGTAGAATAATAGTTTCGGAAGTCATAGCACATATACACATATATATACATTAAATAATCACATCATTAATTCAATTAATCTAGTTATTCAAGGAGAGTAAAGAGAACGCCAGTAAGCCGGGGTCAATCCCCTGTAACCACTTACTTCAACATTGTAGGTCGGGGCGAGCCCCTGTAACCACCTACTTGTAGGCCGGGGAAACACCTTGTAACCACCTACGAAAAATCCTAATGGCTATAACAACAGAGTCCCTAGTGTGCACACCCCTTCTACTTGGATCACAACAAGATAAAAGAAAGACAGTAACAGAATAATCAGCATAGTAACCAGAGAACCTGTAGGGGCCGCTGAACCTCTCATACAGGGCAACATGTTCATCATTTCCCTCCAATATTTTACTTTACGTGATTAACATCTTATAATTCAAGTAATCACATAAACCACGTACACAATTACGTCATTTGTTCAATCCAGTGTGAACATATTCAATCCATCATAATCTCAATCTATTCAAAGCGGTTTCAATAACTCATTTCATATTCACAACCATCACTTGAGTTCATTTACCACTTCAGATTCATAATCATTTCATTATCAGAAGTTCTTATACTAATTCCAACTTTCATAAAATCTCAATATTAATAATAATAATAACATTCATGAATCATAATGATATATAGTATAATAATAATAATAATAATAATAATAATAATAATAATAAATAATAATATAATATAATAATCATGATAATATAATAATAATCATAACATTATTAAATGACATTAACCGATTTTAATAACGTTATAATAAACATCTTTGTCATATCGTACATCGTTCATAGTCATGATTCATAATCGTTGTCCATTTTGTCATTCATAATCATAATCCGCGTTAAGTCGATAATCCATATTTATAGTCCATACTTATAAATCTTTATAAGCACATAATCACGTAATCAATTCATTTTACACTAACGGGATCTATGTTTAGATGGACATCGGAGATTACCTCGTGACGCGTGCCCAAAAGTTAAGTTCACGAACGGATTAGCACTCTTGATATTCCTCGTCTACGAAATCGGAGTCTACAATAGATGTTAACGAGATCTAAGTTAGTTCCTAAATAACCCCTTTTTATATACATATATAAAATACACGATTTAAATAATCCAAATAACTTTAAAGAAATTCTTAATGATCTTTAAGAGTGTTTATAATTTTCAAATCATTTATGAAATCATTTTAAGTACTTACGAAATTACTTCAACTTCATTTTTATTAACTTAAACAATTATTTAAACCTGAAAAACTAACTCGATTATACTCTTTTATTATTTTTTTATTTTAGAAAAATAGGAAACATTATCAAGTTATCAAAGACTAAGCTAACTAAAATATACTAACTTTACTAAAGTAACTAATTTAGGAAAGTTATTGAGTTTTGGTTTAAAAGTAAAAGTAAACAAAATAAAACAATTAAGACTCAAAATAACACAAAGGAAAAGGATGTTTTAAAACATTAGTTTCAATAGTGTACCCACGGCTGTTTGAAACTGTTTCCAGAACTTAGATAAGAATCTCGAGTCCTTATCTGAAACGATGTCCTTCGGAACACCATGTAGCCTAACTATCTCATTAATGTAAGCATCAGCCAACTGTTTCAACGACCAAGTATCCTTCATTGCCACGAATCTTGCCGTCTTAGTCAAACAGTTCACTATTACCCATATTGCATTCTTTCCCGATCTTGTATTCAGTAATCCCATGATGAAATCCATAGAGATAGATTCCCATTTCCATCCTGGCACTTCCGATGGTTGCAATTTTCCTCCAGGCTTCATATGTTGTATCTTCACCTTCTGGCAGGTTAAACATTTTTCCACGAAATCGGCTACTTCTTGCTTCATTCTAGGCCACCAAAAGTGCTTCTTCAAATCCTTATAAAGCTTATCTCCTCCTGGGTGTATGGAATACGGCAAACTATGAGCTTCCCTTAGAAATTAGAATTCTCGTCTTGAGTTTCTCGTCCTGGGGCACACACAATCTCCGTTTATACTTCGCAACGCCATTGTCGTCGATCTCGAACTCTGGTGCTTGACCATTTTCTTTCATCTCTCTTAACTTGCTTAACCACTTGTCTGCAGCTTGTTTATCTATCTTAACCCCTTTCTCTCTCCTACTTTACCCATCCCACACCCCACACAAATTAATTCTCATTGGTATTTGTAGTAACACTAATAAGGAAGATCTTTAGGAAACAGAGGTAGTATTTATGAGTTGTAAAACTATATTGTAATTGGGTCTTATTTTGAAGTATATTTCAAACACTATCAAATGGTGAAAATTTATAATGTTTTGAATTAGGTATCAAAAATTATATTCAATTTATATAATATAATAATTTAGGTTGTTTATTCAAAATGAAACTCTAATTTCTCGTTATCCAACTCATTTTATGTATTTAAATATATGTAGGACTCTATTTTTCAAAATATTTAAAATAAAAGTTAATGACATGACAATCCTAAGTGGTGATCAATTTCATAAGTTGTAGAATTATATTGTAAATGGATCTTATTTCGGAGCATATTTCGAGCACTATTCAATGAAACAAAAATTATAATATTCCAAATTATGTAGCAAAATTTATACAAAATTTACATAATATAATAATTTAGGTTGTTCATGCAAAATCAAACTCTAATTTTAGCTTATCTAGAACTTCTTATGTGTATTTAAATCTATGTAGGATTCTATTTCTAAAAATATTTAAAATAAAATATAATGATATGACAATTCTACGTGGCTCTCTCTATTTGATAAGTTGTAGAACTATACCATAAATAGATCTTATTTCAAAGCATATTTCGACCACTATCCAACGGAACAAAAATTATAATAAGTTCACATTCTTTGGTTTTGCTTAATCGATTATGCTAAATGCTTACATTTCGTTATTCACAATCATTTTCGCTACCTTGGATAGCACGCGGACCAACAACTAGTTAGAATTAGGGTTAAAATATTTAAGTAACATACTGCAATTGGAATTAATGATTCAATTGGAATTATGGTTGTTATAAGAGATTCAATTAGAATTAGCGTTATTGTACAAAATGTATTCATGTTAGAACTAGAGTATTCAAAGTTATATATACTAGATTGTCAGCGGTCAACTTTGCACATTGCTAATGAAATATGAATTAGGGTTTTATTTTTAATGTTTTAACGTCTATGCAAATAACCCTTGTTAGTGCAAGCTGTTTTTAGGTTACAAAACACGCCAAAGGTCTTTCGCATCCTGTAAACACGCCAAAGGTCATTGTTATATCTATTACAAGAACTCAGTCATGCATATTAGCAAAAGGGTTAGTTCATATTAAGTGATGATTAACTCTAAGGGGCAAACTGTTAACATGTAGCGTTAGACTTTACAGCAAAACAGTAAGCAAAAAGGTCCCTGGGGTGGGTGATGAAGTAGCTTAATTGTAAGGCTTTGTAGTAGCTTCAGTGGTAAGTGCATGAGCAGCTTGGTGTGCAACAGGCTTAGTGGTAAGGCCAATGGAAACCTCATGTGCATCAGTGTGATAATAGAAAAACTAAGTTCAAATTAGATCAGAAAAGATAAGTTCAGATTAGATCGGAAAAATAAGTTCAGATCAGATCAAAAAATATAAATTCAATGCAGATAGAAAAATAAGTTCAGATTAGATCAAATTAGTAAAAATAAGTTGAACTAAACATAGCCTTACACATGCCTAAAAAAGTAAAAACTACTTACGTTCTGTTTATTTGGATTGAATTAATGAAATTTCAGTTTGTTGCAAATTCAGTTAAGTTTATTTCAGTTCAGGAAAATTCAGTTCAATTCAATTAAGTTAGTTTTTTCTAACCGTCTTCATACGATTTAATTCAGTTTAAACAAATTAAGTTTAGTTCAATTGAGACTAATTTAGTTCAATTCATTCCAAAAAAAAACTAATTCAGTGAAAGAAGATAGGTTTAGTTGCTAAACAACATCAACTCGTGGGAAATTTGGAAGTACAAAAATCTTATCCAGATTTAGAGGATGATTGAAAACATCATCTTCTTGTTCTCACTCCCTCCCACTAGTTTGCTACTCCCATAGTCAAAGCAACCCCCACTACTTTCCCTTATCTTTCTCTCTGCTCCCCTCTTTTACATTCAACACTAATGTTATAATCTAGTAACACAAAAAGCTTTACTTCAAGTACATCAATGTCTTCTTTCATTTGTCCACATTACTTTCCTTCCATTTGCAGCTCAAAACATGCTCTCACGAACAACCCAACTACCCTTTTCCAAGTGGGTTTACCCAATTTTCGCCGAAAATCTCAGTTCACGCGCTTGAGTCCTCGATGTCTCTTCGAAATTCCTCGTCAAGTTGACCCCCTTGATGAAAAAGTAAGTTTTCTTTTACCCATTTCCTAGATTTCGTAGTTTTACTTTGTTTGGTAAACTGGAATTGTTTTGGTCAATTTCATGAATGATTGAAATATTTCGTGTGTTAATTAAATAATCCTGGTTTTTCCCAAAATAGTATATTGATTACTTTGAAGCGGTTATGGGTAAGATTCCATAATCCATACATCTAGATCAATATATGTGGTTGGAAGGTCCACATCATAATGGAGCACAAGTTGTTTGTTATTGCTGTTGTTATAATTGACTTTAGATATGACAAAGTGAGGTGTTACTTGTTACCCTGTATGAGAAAATTAGATTGAGGATGATCGGCTTGTTTATAGAAAATTTGTGGTGTTTGAGTGCAGAAAAAGAGGTCATTTTCAATGAAAGAATGCACGATTTCGATAGCATTAGCAGTTGGGTTGATAGTTGGCGCGCCTGCTTTGAATTGGCAAAGCGAGGCACAAGCATTTACTACTCCTACACTGCCAGATTTAGCAGTGTTAATATCTGGTCCACCAATCAAGGATCCAGAAGCTCTGTTGAGATATGGATTGCCCATCAACAATAAGGCCATTAGAGAAGTTCAGAAACCGCTGGAAGACATTACGGAGAGCCTTAAGGTTGCGGGGGTCAAAGCTCTTGACTCAGTTGAGCGAGTAAGAACCAAGGCCTCTTCTTTTCTCTGGTGACCTCTTTTCATATTTGGATGCTAATAATTGAGGATATTCTGTTACTTGATTGTAGAACCTGAAGCAGGCATCTCGTGCATTCAAGAATGGCAAGACTGTAATTGTTTCGGGGCTGGCTGAATCAAAGAAGGAACACGGTATGGAGTTTCTTGCCAAGCTCGAAACTGGAATGGATGAACTTCAACAAATTGTCGAGGACAGGAATAGAAACGGGGTAGCTGCAAAACAAAGAGAATTGCTTCGATATGTTGGCAGGTTAGTGTAAAAAATATTGGCTTTTGAAATTGAAGCTACTTGTTTTTGTCCATTAATTGCCAAACATATTATGAATTTGAAGCCCAGTTACTCTTTCCTGATTGGCTGATAAATGAATATAGTAATTTTGTTGTGACTTGCTGATATCTTACCCAGAGAGCACTCTTTTCCCTTTCTTTGTTTCTTCATATATTTTACTATTTCTTTTTGAACGTTGAGTGGGTGGGAAGGGGTGCGTACAAGGAGGATGCATTGGCTGGTGGGATGAGTGGTAGTAGAACATTAGATGTTTGAATATACTAAGGCTTGAATTTCTTTTCTACTAGAAGCTTGATTACAAGGTAATTGCACTGCCCGTTCCTTATTTGGGGCATAGCAGCTTTTCTAGATTTGCTATGTCTTTAATGGAATGGGGATTATCTGTGTTCTTCAGTCAATAATTTGCTTTGTCCAATTTGAATGTTGTGGAGTTCACCAATATCTGGCATATGCAGCTTACTTTGGGGAGTGGTTTGTGCTGATTCTTAGCTGTAGTATTGCAGTCAGTTTGCTATAGCATCCTCAGTGCTGAGAAAATTGATATAGAAGTGTGCTAAGGATTATCCGAGTATCGATGAAAGGCCATTAGTTTGAGAATCTAGAAAGGACTTGTAAATTAAGCTTTTTTCTCATAGGTACCCTTCTTACTGACTGCAGCTGAGATCTTCCTGGGGAATTGGATTTCTGCAGTGTTGAAGAGGACATGGTGGATGGCTTCCCCTATGAAGTGCCAGAAGAATACCAAAGTATGCCGCTCCTGAAGGGAAGAGCAGTCGTTGAGATGAAAGTCAAGGTGAAGGACAACCCAAATCTTGAGGATTGTCTTTTTCGCATTGTGCTTGATGGTTATAACGCCCCGGTAACTGCTGGAAATTTTGTGGATTTGGTGAAACGACACTTTTATGATGGCATGGAGATCCAAAGAGGTAACCCCATTCTCTACTAAGCAAATCTATTAGGACAGTTAGAGTTAGTTTTTTGCTTTTTACTTGATATTTGTACCATAAATGTAGATTACCGAGTAGCAAGGTTCATCAGTTTACTCCACTCCTGTGGTTGGTATATAAACAGGTTTGATGGGGCTGTGGGGCATATAGACTCAAATATTTCGTCTGACTTGGTTTTAGTTGTGAACTTGTCATTGAAATGATCTGAGATTCTGAAATTATACTGCTTTATTTTTCTTATATTTTTCCCCTTCCATTGGTGTCTCTTCACCTATACAGGCCTTTTGTAAAATATGCTATGGTAGAAGCATCTTTGTAGTGAGTATGTATCTCTATATATTATCCTGATCCAAAACTCTCTCTGGATGTGTGTATTTTTTTTGTGGCAATTCTGGATGGTTTTTTATACCTTATAGTGTCACTTTGGATGTTCAATAGCTGACTTTGGAGGTTTGGTTGGTTTTCTTTTCTAATGCAGCCGATGGCTTTGTTGTTCAAACTGGAGACCCTGAAGGTCCTGCTGAGGGCTTTATTGATCCCAGTACAGAAAAGCCTCGAACAATCCCATTGGAAATCATGGTGGAGGGGGAAAAGGTTCCGTTCTATGGTGCAACTTTAGAGGTAAGCTCCTTTCTTTTTTGTGCTCTATAACTTTGCATCAGAGTTCAGGAATAACTTATTGCTGCATAAGTGACTATATGAGAGCAACAAGTGACCAATATAAACTACTTAATTTTTGATTGGATGCTCTGTACATTGCATATTCATGTTCAAGAAGATTAAACCTCCGCACAATTACAATCAGATGCTATATTGAAGCATATCTGATCCCCTTGAACCGTAATTTTCAGTTAAGACTTATTGCGTTTGGAATGTTCCAGATCTTACAAGCCTTTTTGTTTCAGGAACTTGGTTTATACAAGGCTCAGACAAAACTCCCGTTTAATGCCTTTGGTACAATGGCCATGGCCAGAGAGGTAAGAACTTGCAACCATGAATATTCTTCTAATCTATAGTCTACAGATTTTAAATGGTGTTTGCTTGGGTAAACCATATTACTAGGAAAATAGTCTGCCTTATGCTGAAAAATAGTAATGCCAAGGATGGAAAACCTATTTCGTTCTAAAGTAATAAATGCCGCCACATTTTCCTTATATTTTTTTTTACCTTCCTTCTTCCCTTCTCCTATCTATCCTCTTCCCTCTATTTTCATTTGCTCTTTCTCTCTAAGTTTTCCTGGGAGAAACCAAATGAAAGAAACCTAATTAAAAAAATTACGTTTTCCTTCCGAGATATTATTTACAGAAAATCATTTTCCATCTCATCAAACCAAACGTAGCCAGAAGAGGGAGGGGATGAACAAAGAGAGAATAGCTGCTTTGCATTTGATTTGACATACTCTGCTCCTATATATTGCAGGAATTTGAGAACAATTCAGGTTCAAGTCAAATATTTTGGTTGTTGAAAGAAAGTGAACTGACCCCAAGTAATGCGAATATATTAGATGGTCGTTATTCTGTGTTTGGCTATGTAACTGAAAATGAAGATTATTTAGCAGATCTCAAGGTCGGTGATGTTATAGAATCAATGCAAGTGGTCTCTGGCGTTGAGAATCTTGTAAATCCAAGCTACAAAATTGCGGGCTAGGTTCTCGCTATTCTTGATAATTGTTTTGCTGTATGGGAACACATTTGTTACAAATAAGTTGGACCAATTTTTGACGTTTTTATTAGCTTCGACGGGGTGTGAATTGAGTCTTCTTTGTAGGAGAAATACAACATTCCATTTGTACATGAATATGTTTCTATACAAGCTTTAGTAGAGCGTAGTGGTGATGCTGCATGCAGATGTTAGCTATCAGCACACGAACAAGAGTTGTGAAATGCTCTGGGAGGAGAAATTGTTCAGAAAATACAACTATTACAACTTGATGTGTCATGAAAGATTTTACGTGCTCTAATTGGCAAAGCTAACAAAGGATTTGATCTAATTCAGTCTGGCTCAAGTTAATTTCTTTAGGATCATGTCATTTGAAAAAATAATATCAAGTCGGTTATGGTTTGATTTAGGTTCTTATCTTAGTCACAACTAGTTATTGGGTTGACTTATGGTGATGCTCCCAATACATTTCAGTAGTTCAAGACATTGAATTTGAACTTACTAGCATTTTTTTCACGCAATGCGTGCTTGAATTCTTTTCAAGATAGAAACTCGATTTTTTTCGACTTATGTAAAAGTCAAAATTTAAATATTAGACATACAAAGTATAATTATTTTTAGTTACAAAATTTAATTGGTTTAGTCTCTGTTACTTAAGTCTCTCACCAGTCTATTATTTATTTATTTTTTTTACTTTTCAAGGTCAAAATTCTATGAACAAAATAGAAATTTTATTGAATTTATCTATGATTTCTAATATTATAATTTTTTAGTTGATTTTAAATTAAGTACACTACTTCATATATTGTGAAGAAAGTGGACACTTGGATTTCAAGTCAAATTTTTGTGAGTATGTATTGACGTTGTAGTGTATTGGTTGTATTTTGTAAGTTAATTTTTTGGTTTTTGTAAAGTTTCATCATTTGAGTGATTTGTATAATGTAAATTATGCAATTCTATGATTTAAGTTGACTTGTGAGTGATTGTTATAATTTTATTTCCAGTTTTTTTATTTGAATCTCCCTTTGGTTTGTAAGTAGATTTGTAATTTAGAAAGAAAAAGGGGTAAAATAATCTCTTCATTCGGGGACACCATAGCCCCCCTTCCTTATATTATAGAGATATATTGTACTTTAATTCTTGAATGATATTTTACATAAATCTTTTTACCTTGATAATTAACTGCTATTTGTATAATAGAAAGAGATAGGTCCAAATATATGTAAAAGTTTCATTATATACAAGAAACACTATGAAAAAGTAAATAATTTTTTTTCCTTGTCTAACTTCTAAATTATGATTTCACTACAAATACACCTCAGTTTTTTTTTCCTTGTCTAACATCTAAATTATGTTTGCACACATTGATATTTAAAAATTTTCATAATTTCAATTTCTGTCCTTTTCTAAATTTTAACACTTTGAGCTTCAACTATATTTGAAATGAAATTTTGATTTTTTTCATACACAATTTGATATTGGATTTTTTTTTTTAGAAAAACAAAAATCGTTACTTTTTTGCAAATTAATTTAGTTTTTTTTTTCTAAAAATGGATTTTTGCAAAAACTGTTCGAATAAAGTTTGATATTGTTTTGTTTTTCAAAATTTATTTCTGAACATGGACATTTGGCAAAAGTTATGGGCAAAAATTTAAATATTGGCATTTTTTTTAGAAAAAACTAAATTTGTTTTATATGAAAATGAATTAAATTTAAGTCTGATTGTATAAAAGCCCTTTTGAACTCATTGTTGTCATCTCCATTTTTTAAACTACATAACAGTCAACTAATTTGCTATTGTTTATTTAAACTAATGTGAAATAATTTTGAAGGTTAAAAGAATTATCGAAGTTCGCAAATTGTCGATGGATGAATGTGTGATATCGCCGTCAAAATCTTGTGCTTTTCTCAAATTTGTGTTTATAGCTAACTTTTGTGAGTATGTAATTGCGAATGGTTCTTGAGAATAGTAATTTGTAAGTAAATTTTTGTAGTAGATGTTTTTGTATGTATTGACGTTTTAGGTTATTAGTTTTACTTTGTATGTTAATTTTAAGTTTTAATAAAGTTTCTTGATTGTTTGAGTGATTTGCGTGATTTTTATAACATGATTTTCTTAATTGTATGAGTGATTTGTAAAGTTTATTTTTTTAAGTGATTTGTGAGTGAGTGTTGTAAATTAAATTTCGGTAGTTTTTTTTTGAACTCCGATTTTAATTTTGAGATTCCTTTTGTAATTTAGAAAAAGAAGGGGGGCAAAATAGTCAATTCAAAAGAGGACACCATAGCTCCCCCCTTCCCTTATATAATAGAGATAAACATATAAGATTTTTAACTAGGCAAAAGGAATTAGTGATTGCCATTGAAATGAAATCTATAGAAAAATATTAAAAGGCGTTCCTATCATAGGAAAAATGCTACGTGTCACTTTTTAAAACTTTTAAAACACATGTTTATAATCTTGATTAAAATACGAACAATATGTAGTTATTAGGATTCGGACGCATGATCTTTGATATAAAATGGGAGTATTAACCATTAATATCATTACAATTTCAAGTCTTATAATTATATTGAAGTATAAAAACATGTAGATAAGCTTTTTGATTTCAACTTTCCATTAAGTACTTTTCATTAAGTACTCCCTTAGTTCTCTTTTGATTTTCCTATAATGCAAAATTAAAAGTAGATGGAATTCTCCTATTTACATGATAGAAAACGTATTAAAAAAAAAAAGGCAAAATTCCCTCCACCATCCTCCTTTTTAAATTTTAATACTTTCTTTGGTTTTTATTTTACATGTTACACTTTCTATTTTAGGAAGTTTGAAATTAGATGTTACACTTTTATTTTGAGTAATAACTTCTCTCTATCTCTCTCCTATCACATGTTTGCATGAGACCCTTTTGTTTTCTTTCTTTCTATCTCTCTCCTCTTCAAAAATTGCCTAGGAATTCGTGATTTGAAAAGTGTAATATGTAAAATGGAGGAGTATGAAGAAAAAAAAATTGCACAATCATTAAATGAGTGTTGTGCACACATACATTAGCACTTTTGAAACTTTGCTCCCTCGTAAGTCGTAAGTGGTAACTTCATTAGTTCTCCTCTTCCTTCTTCTTCTATAACTCCATTACTCCTTTAATTCTTTTGTAGTTCATCCATTTCTTTGTTGTGCAAATATAATTGAGAAAGCAAGTTCATCTCCCAAACTCCATTACTCCTTTAACCCAGCCCGTTATTCCACCATTTTTGGTTAATGGCAACACTGTTTTCTTGTCCCCCTCACTGTTACACTAGCTTTCACCTCCATTTTTCCCGTCACAGACTCGTGGCCACAGTAACGGAACTCGACTCACCGGTAGCCGAAACCTCAACGATTGACGTGGTGCTTTATCCGGCTATGATGCGGACATCTCATTAGCCCCTTGTGACTGGTACGTTGTGGTGTCGACTGTCGACTGTTACCTTAACGGGGAGTTTGGTTCATATGATTTTGGTATGAGGTATGAGTTTAGAATGAGCAAAAACCTATACCTTGTATTTGATTACAAAATTAAAAAATTTAAAACCAATACCTCAAACCCATAAGGTATGGGGTTTAGAAACCCAAGGGGTTAGGTGGGTATGGCTCGTACCAATACCTCAAGGTATCAAATAGAAGAAAAAAATTCATTCCCAAATAAAACCAAACACATGGTATCAGATATCAATATCCAAACCTATACCACATTAGTTCCATTCCTTATTCCAAACCCATACCACTATATGAACCAAATGCCCCCTAACTGAGTTCTCCGGTGGCTTGCATTTCAGTTTTTGATGTAAATTTTAGGGAGACTGTTATGAGGAGAGAAGAAAAAACATTAAATAAAGTGGCCCAAACGGTTGTATATAAGGGATATGGTTGGAATAAAAAAAAATTTGTTTGAGGTTATTTTGATCCAAATTATAGGGCATAGGCTTTATATGGAAAGATTTAAAACCAGAACTTTTTGGAATTTTCTAATGAAAAATATAGGATGAACAACAAAGAACGTGGAGTACTATAATAACATTTTCTTACTCAAATTCAATTGAAATTGTTATTATTATCCCCTATTTTTTAGATATTTTTTTAACAACTTATGTAACATCCCGTCCAATACAAAGAAGAGTGGAGACTAAAGTAAATGTAATGGTACAAATAGCGGCAGCGGAAATACTAATAAGACGGAGATGCTACTCTAAGGAGTAGAATATGAATCTATAATAAGTAAAATCCTTCAAGACAATATTCAACCTTCAAAATCATATATATAAAAAGGGAAAATGAGGTCCCATACCCTCATTCCAACAAGTCTCAAAACATCATATGATTTTCAAAGAAACCTCAACATAGAGAATATCCAAACCAAAAGACAACTAAAATATGTAGTTCAAAACATGTGACAAAACAAAAGAGGTGGCTACTTAAGACCAACTAAGTAACTAGTTCTAATTCCTGTCTCAAAGTGCTCGTCCACTGTGACTAGCACCACTTTCTTGCTCACTCGGTTATAACGCACAACCTCGGTCCAAACAGTGATGATCCTACACAGCATCACCATCTGCATAATAATTCAACAACTTTCACAATCAGTGGGGAGTAACTAGCAGTTCTTCGAACTCAAATAGAAATAGATAATGAACTTAAAAGTAATTAGAAGCAACATCAAAGAACACATTAACGAGTTACCAATCTCACCAAGAGGTACAAATAACCACAAGTAACCAATAAGGAAAATCCAATATCACACCAAGTTCCGATCAACCATGCAACAAATGCGGTCAACAAGCTCGAACATAACAGACCATACCGTCTGTGAGTAGACTCATTGGACCATGCCTCCCAAGGCCTAAGTTGCATATTCGAGGAACCATACAACCCTTTTCGAATAGCTATAATCTACGGAACATACCACCCGTAAGTGAACCAATGGACCATACCGTCCAAGGTTAAGTCACCAAGTTCCTAGGACCATACCGCCCTTAGGTTAATCGCACTCAAGTTCCTAGGACCATGATGCCCTTAGGATCATCAAACCCAAATTCCTAGAACCATACCGTTCTTAGAATCATTTAACACAAATTCCTAGAACCATATCGTTCTTAGGATCAATCAAACTCAACCAACACAAGGTATACACGTGTTGAGTTCTTAGGATCATTTGTGTGAGAATTGTGATTGAAAAACCAAAACTTTTCCTCTCCCTTTTCCTTTGAAGTAGGCGTGTGAAATGGATGAGGAAGGAGGAGTTTTTCTGATTTTATTTTCAGAAAAATGAAGGTGAAAAGATGATGGTTAAAAGGTGTATTAAGAAAGGTAAATGAAGATATGACTCTTGGTTAACTTAACGTTACAAGAGCATAATAAGGCTGTCCAAAAACCGTTCATATACCACCAATAAAAATCAGAATTTTGGACTTCCTAAATCAAATAATACAATGTACGAAAGCACTAGTATAATGTACATTTCAGGCACCAAGTAAAATGTTCAAAAATAATATGTATAAGTAAATATTTTTATAATTAAAAAAAATTATAATTATTAACGTAATACAAATACGCACTTACTACACTACCACATTTTACATTTTGTACAGACACGAGCACTACATTGTCCGTTTGATACAATTAACGCAGATACAAGTGTTATACGTTTATCAAACAATGCCACACCTAAAACACATTATAAACACATTAAAACAATATCGATCAAAATATTGCAGGTGTAAAAATGTATATATATCTATACTTCCCGAAAATATATTAGTAAAATATAACTTAATACTCAAATAATAATAATTAACGCGCGAAAATTTCAGAGAAATTTTAGGGTGTTACAACTTATCATGTCATAACGTCCATTTTTCAATTTCTTACTAAACAATATACTATGAAAAGCTAATAGAATCAATTATGAAATTTATGAATAATAATAATAATAATATATTTGGTAATTGTATCTGACCCGGAGCATCGTCCGGGCCAACATACTAGTTATATATTTAAAAGAGGTTTAGCTAGGTGGTAGGATTAAGCAATGATTTCGACCAATATAAAAAGTCTCTATCTTGGGTTTCTCTATAGGGTTTAAGTCCCCCAAGTCACGGTTTTTCCACAATTTCTACTCGATTTTTCGTGCGTTTCAATCCCTCGTGGGATTTGCAGTCAATTCGATGGCTGACGAGATCATCTCTCGTGCTTCAAACCTAAATATCACTGCATAGGAAGATATCATAGTTGTTTTGGACGCAATTCGCGATGACAAAATTGACAACGGCATTGATCTTGCCCTAGTAGGGAAGGTTTTGTCAATCCGCTCTTATAATTTTGAAGCGCTAAAAAGGACTTTGAACTAGATTTGGGACATCTTGAAGAATGACCTATTTCACCCTACTGAAAATGATTTGTTCGTGGTGCAGTTTGGCCATGCTATGGACAAGGCGAAAGTTTTGGCGTGACGTTCTTGGACTTTTGGTCAAAGTTTAGTCCTTTTGAATGAAATCGATTGCAATCAACAACCATTTAATATTACCATGAACTCTTGCCCTTTTTGGATCCATGTTATAACCTTCCTCTAGGCTGTAGGTCGGGGCGACATATTAGGTTGGTGGCAGGTGGTATTGGCGAAGTTCTGGAGTTGGATGGTGATGGAGTGCTATGGGACACGTCTGCTCGTGTTTGGGTGCTAATTAATGTGATGAAGCCTTTGAGGAGGGTTCCAAGAATTTATGTTGGGAAGGGAGAAGCAGCGTTGATTGAGATTAAATACGAGAGGTTTCCCACCTTATGTTATGCTTGTGGGGCAATATGGATATAGAGCGGGATCTTATGTCGGTTAATGATGAGGAGAAGGAGTTGGAGAAACAATGGGGATCTTGGATTCGAGCTTCCCCTAGGCATGGTAAACAAAAAACGGAGGAGGAAACAAAGCATTTTCTTAGTTGTGCAAGAATCCTTCAATTCGATACTCCTGGCAAGGATGTAGCCAAAGGTGGTGAGCCTAGAGGTGATCATGGGTCGGGCCAGGCCGCGGCCAAAAAAATTTGCCCATTGATCGGGCCGGGCCTAAATTCGGGCCGAATTTTTGTATCCAAAGCCCACTATTTCGGGCCTAAATTAGCGGGCTTTTGCGGGCCAAAACGGATTGGGCCAAAAAATAGACTAAAAAGTCGTTTTTGGCTTGCCCAAAGCAAAAAAAAAAAATACGGGCGGGCCGGGTCCGGCCCGCGGGCCGAAAAATTCTGCCCAAAACCCGACCCAAAAACGGGTCGGGCCTGGCCAAAATGATCACCTCTAGGTGAGCCTCCTAGTGTGCCTTCAAATCAACGAGTGGCCTCAATGAACCCAGCCCCTTTGGTGCCACAACTACCCTCGCAAGCTATCATAACTATTGCTATGGACAATACCCAGGCTCCTTTCACTGAGCATGTTCACTCCCCTGATGTAAGTCTTACTCCCTCTATTACTTTTGTTGTTTGAATTAATGATGCTAGTGTTAAGCCGAAAAAAGTTAAAGTCCTCTCTCATGCTAAATCAAAACCAGAAAACAAGTCAGTTATAAATGAAAAGCCCAAGTGTGGAGGATGGCTTGGGTGTAAAACGCAAATTCCCAGATTTGATGGTGGTTCATGATGACAGTGGTGTGGAGGAAGTTGATGCCAAAAAGTTATGTGTGATGGATTTTGAAACCCCCGACAGTGGGTCTATTACTGGCGCGGCGGAGGTTGGTGTCAACCAATCCCGCTGGGAGTTATGAATCTTTTGTGTTGGAACTGTCGGGGTTTAGGCAACCTCAAGGTAGTTTCTTACTCCGCAAGTGAAGTTTTATAAATAATGTGGGCCTTTTGTTTGTGTCTGAGACTATGATTGGTGGGAATAAAGGTGCTAGTTTGAAAAACCGGGTTGATTTTAATTTTGGTTTTGGTGTAAGTAGCGAGGGTAATTCTGTGGGCCTATGCATCTACTGGAAGGCTAATGTCTTGGACTTTAATTTTGTTTCTTTTTCAGGGACTTGCATGTGTCCCGTGATGACTTGACTTATAATACTCTAGATTTAAAGGTGCTAGTGTATGGATATAAAATGACTTGACTTCTATTACAATAGAATTAAATGTGTTATCTTGTGTGCATACATGTGTGTGACTTCATGACTTATGCTAGAACCCTATGGCTAAGGACGAAGGAGGCAATGCTATGCTTGATATAATGTTTGAATGATGCAGATATATAATGCAAATGAAGAGATATGACACTAATGCAGATGATATTATTTAATGCTAATGCATCAATATGATGCTTTTATTGTTCCTCTAAGACCAATTTTTCGTTTAGAAAAATGTTTTTGGAAGAGGAGAAATAGGAAGCCCCTAAGGATGATCCATGTAGGTTATGCTTACTTCAAAAAGTGTAGTGTTTGTTACGGGCTTAAGTGATCCCATAAAACACTAAGGATCTCGTACGGGTC
This sequence comes from Beta vulgaris subsp. vulgaris, assembly GCF_026745355.1. Lineage (NCBI taxonomy): Eukaryota > Viridiplantae > Streptophyta > Magnoliopsida > Caryophyllales > Amaranthaceae > Beta > Beta vulgaris. The sequence goes on along the minus strand of NC_079205.1, from coordinate 24,689,730 downwards.
TGGATCCCATAGTCTTTTATATCGACTCATAATAAAGTCCTTATCAAGGTACACATGGAGCCCACGGATGATCTATTCAATTCATAGATTATATGTTCGATTTGAAATACGTTATATAGAACGAGCTTTTGTAACGCTTGAGTTGTATATGTTTCGAGTTTTGGATGTTAAGGGCCTACGTGAGCCCATAAAGTAGGTCCAATCTTGTATCAGAGCAGGTTTTAAAACCCTACATTTCATGTATGGACTACTAATGAAGTCCTTATTTCAATAGGCCAGGTATAGACTTGGGGCCCATGATTTTCTATGTGCATCAGTGATGAAGCCCCATCAAGATGGAGTTGATGAAGTATCCAACTTGATTGCTTGATTTTGAAGATATCTCGTCACACTTAGTGGAAGTTTCGACCAAAGATTCCATATGGGGTTCGTAAGGTGAAAATAGAAGAGAATATGGCCAAGATAAAGGAACAGTTAAAACATGAGGCGTGGTCATAACACTGAGTGTTGAAAGGTTATGCTAAGGTTAGAGTTGAGAAAACGACAAGGGATCATAATAGGAAAAAGGCGGAGTTGTAATGAATCGACTCACGCAATAAGGTAGGCTGATGATGTAAGGTTCAAATCACCCACCTATGATAGGTGGGCAGCTATTCAAACTCCAATTTGCATGATGTAAGGTTCAAATCCTAGTCTAGTTCTAAGGGTAGGGATGATCATTTAAAATTCATGGTTTGAGAGATCGCGCTTTTCTCATGGGCCTAGGCGAGCCTTAAAATATGTTTTGAATTAAAATGGTCGCGCCTAAAAAGAGGTTGCCTACATATCCATGATGGAATAATCAATACAATCGCAGCTCTTAACATTTTAATCGGTGACCCAACATTTTGCTTTGGAGCCATTTGCAATGAATTAGGCATTGATTTAGAAGAGGTCTTTGGCAAGGGTGGATAATGATGCTGGTTTGGTTTGGTTTAAAGTAGCCAGACCTTAGTGTGAGGTTTCCTACTTATCTTTAGCAAAATCAGACCACTCGGAGTTCACACTAATGAATGAGAAGATGCCCTAACTTTTGCCTAAGTCCCCCTTACGAGTTTTCGACCTAGCGGGCATTTTGGTTTGTATTTTTTAGGCTTATTAGGATGCGATATAGTTATTGGTTGTTTATGAGAAGGTTTACCACAGGTATGATTTGGCTTGTAATGACGGTTAAAGGTTTTGAAAGAAGTACGTTTGGCAAAGCTATTGATGGGCTTATTTGCTTCATCTTTTTTTTTTTTGTATATTTTGCACTTCTTTTTTTATTTTGGTTTGATTTTTGTTTTGTTTCTCTTTTTTTTTTTTTGCCCTTTACATTGAATTGTTGTCAAATGTGTTTCCTATGAGGTAGGTTAAAGGGAGAAGGGTGCTATGTACTTAGGTTGAAATGGATGACAAGGATCGGCGAAATAGTTGTAGGAAAAGAGAGGAATGCCTCTTTTATACCATTTTGTTCATTGCCTTTATTAGAATAGTCATGAGAATTAGAAATTCATTTCTTTTAAGGCGACAATCGCGATTTTCATATATGCTCATTAATGCATGGCTAGAAAACAAATAAATACTCATTTGTTGATTGAAAATTATGAGTACTTGGAATAAGAGGGAAAATCCTATGTAGACTAGGCAAAATAAAAGAGATGAAACAGAAAATAAAATTCTAAGTCTAGATTCCTACATCACTTGATGAGACAACTTCGTAGCTTCGGCCTTCATGGAATAAGAGTGTATTTTTTCGGTACTAATTGGACCTAAACGAGTCCAAATGTCTTACTAAACGATTGAGCTAATAGATGTGTCTACTTCTATGACATTGAGGTCATTATCTTCGGCATTTTTCAGCAAATCATTCTCAATATGGATACCCACATCATATACTCTTGTGAAGCTATCAAGACCCAAGTATTTGAGGCGGTTTTTGTACTTATAAAGGAGGTTAGAAACGAATATTCATACCAAGTCTTTTTCTACAGGCCTTGATACCAATGGGTTGATTTCTCTCTCCATCGATTCAGATAAGTAGTAAAGCCTTTAATTTTACCTTGTTTAAGAACCTCGAGTTCTCTAAGGTAGGTTTATAGGTTTGTAGTTGTGCGATTGATTCGTATTGTCTTATGAAAGCAATAGTGATGCCTTCCCAAGTTTCAGTTTGCTTGGGGTATAAGGAATAGAACAAATTTTGGCATATTGGGTCCAACGACATCGGGAATACCATTGGATAAAATTCAGGGTCAACCGATTTGATTTTCATGGTTACACGAAAGTTCCTTAAATGATACTTTGGATTATCAATTAGCTTAAATATAGGGATGTCAGTTGTAGAGAACTTTTTGGGAAGTTTCCCTTTCAGTTTAGTGTTATCAATGGGCTCAAAGTAGGAATTTGTATTGGTCATCCTATGAACAACACTCTCCAATTTCTCATTGAATCCAGTAGATTCACCAAACTCGACCTTCTCAAGCCTTATAGCTATTTCTTCCATCATACTAGACATCTTGGCTAGAGCTTTAGCCATTTCAGCAAATTATTGCTCGTTATTCGATGGACTGCCCATTTCAGTGTCGCTTGATTTCTACATAGACCATCAAAGGAGATTTAGTGATAGAATGATGATGGAGAGAGAGAGAGAGAAATGGAATTAAATAATGTATCTTTGATTAAAAGTTGAGCTTCTAGGAACAAAATCGCATCTCCTCAATAAATGTTATTTTTTTTTGGATTTTTTGTGGATGTACTAGACCTAATGCATGTATGCAAGACTCTTTTGGAGGCACCTAGACCTAAGGTATGTATGCATGACTCAGTCCATGTGTTGGAACCTGTAAAGGTTGCCTACATATCCCAAAAGAGGGAATCAGATCGCTTGTAGTTCGAGATTACTAAATGTCGAATGTATGAAATGATATGGGGACTATGGATGCAATGAGACTCTTATGGACTCTAGTTATGCATAAAGTGTATGAATAATGGACTATGCAATGCAAGAAAGATTCTAGTATGAATGATGTCCTAATAGATATGAAATTCTAATGACTTATGAATCCTAAACTTGATAGACTTTTAACGACTTTAGAATTCTAGATAATGAACTTTCATCAATGCTAGACTCCTAATATGCATGAAACTCTAAGGGACTTAGACTTCTAATATGAATGGAATTCAAATGGTTTTAGACTCCTAATATGGGCGAAACTCTAATGGATTCGAAACTCCTAAGACGAGCAAATTCTAATGGATTTAGACTCTTAAATGGGTGAACCTAGACGGGGTCAAGACTGCTAACTCATATAGGTATACGATGTTGACTCTAATGGACTGAAATTGGATGAGCTAGACATATGCGCTAAATGGACTTGTGAGAATTCCTAAGCGGATGATACTTTTACAGCAAGATGGACACTAAGAAGACTCTAAATGATGAACAGGATACTATGATATGGAAATGCAGAGATGAGAAATTTTTATGAAAAGAAAGTGAGAAAATGAAAAAAAAAATTTCATAAAAATGTATGAGGTAAGATGTGAGGATAAGAATATCCGACTTTCTCCAAAAGGAAAAATAAATGAGACCTAATGATAGTGAGACTCAAAATAAAGAAAAAGACTGTTTTTTTTATTTATGAAATTAGTAGCACGGTCAATAATTCTAATGCATGCAGATGGGAAAAATAATGCGGAATCAGCCACCACATTGTCTAAATTGGTAAAAAAAACAAATGTGAGATGCACAACCAGTGTGCCATGCAGCAAAGGTGTGCGTGGCGCGGTATCATGCGACTGGCGCAAAATTAGTGCATTATGTGTATCTCCATTCGTTTAGCGTACTGTTCTCGCACACGTTGTTATGGCAATTTAGGCAATGTTTTGGCAAATTCGACATGATTCCAGGACACTATGACTGACATAATGATAAAAATAATTTTGATAGACCAACATTTACTTGCAAATTGATGGACCCTCCTGTTTTTTTCGACCTGGAACAAAGGTCAAACCAATAATAAACATGGGGTGAATAGACTGCGAGCCACACAACTGAATTCGCGCGGCGCACAGGCTGTGCGTCTGGCATAGGAACGGTGCGCCAGACGCCAATAAATGCATTTAGCGCACTGCTTCCCGACATGCATATTGGTAATTTGACAATACTTCAGACGAAAATACGATCTATTTAGACATGAATTTGAAGCACGTATAAGTGTCAGGTAACATGGATGCAAGAGTTCCCAACCTAATGTTTTTTTGTGACCCACTAGCAGAAGTCAATGGATGTAATTCATGGCATCAAGGCAGTGGATAAAAGAAAAATGAACAACGGTGAATATATTTTTCGGGTACCCTGTGATCCGACCCGGGAAAATATGGTACCCGAGAACCAAGTACCCTATCTTCCCGAGTCGGAACATGGGCCGATATTTTAACTACACGCATGTCCGTGTATCAGAAATACCGGATAGGTCTAGGTCGTCCCATTTACAAGTCAATCCAAAAGAAAAATTAACATATTTAAATGACTTTATCTAGTTCAATCGAATTCCATTTGAATTTTGGGTCGATCATAAACAAATTAGGTTGAACCGAGTTTTTACTGGGTCTAATCAAGTTTTGGGTTAATATCGAGTTAGGTTACAGTCAGGTTTGGGTTTGAATGCGGGTGTGTCTGATATAATCTTGTTGGGTGCTGGTCAAGTCTGGTCAATCTCAAGTCACGTATAGATCAGGTCTGAGATTGACCCTTAAAGATCAGACCAAGTTCAAGTCGATTCAATATCAGGTTGACCCGTCGATCGGGTCTATTTCTGACATCACTGGCTAAATTTACAGTCCTCGAGCTTCATACTTGGTGCTGAAGTACTTCACACTTCAAGAGGTATTAATGTTATTGTTTAGTATCGATAAGTATTAAGTACGACAACTTCGTTGTTTGAATGTTAGAAATATAGTTTTTCCGCCATTCCGCTAAGGGCATCACGTTCCTATACTTTTTTTTTGATAGAAGTTCTTGTACTTAACTACGCTAGAACTTTATTATTGGAAACCTGTGTAATAAAATTCAACATACTTATTATATCTGGTGTCATAGTGAGTCGAACATGAACAAAGTAATCTATCTTCACCTTATCTTAGACGACAAAATAATTACACTCTTAGATACCCAATTATTTGTTTTTTAGTGAACACGATAATAGAAGATCAATTGATCTACAGATGCTGCACGCATTGCTATGACCTTATTCACCTATCAGCTTTTCTTTGTTTACTCTACATTGATTGTGTTAGAACTAGAGAAAGGGTGAAGAAGATGAATACTATGAATAACGAATCTTCTAGGCGTGTGTAGACACTTTCCCAAAAGTGATATTCCGACCCTATACGAAGCACGGGTTGCACGGAATTCAATTTCGAGATACAAAGAAGAACAACAAGAGTCACGCTCGTATGAATCTTGTTAAAAATGAGAATAAGTTTTTATGATTTTGTGTTTGATGATCAATGTTCTCAAACTTGATAGAGAGTGCTTTTTAGAGAGAATAATATTCTGAAAACTCCTCCTTCATCTGTGGTATTATTATCACACTTATACACGCAATAGAAAAACCTTCAAGAAACCGCTGAACACGCACAAAGCCACGCAAAACAGTAGCCTGTCGCGAGCCGCGACAAAGCTCGCGAGTCGCGAGCAAGCCTGTCGCGAGTCGCGACAGTGGTCGCGAGTCGAGACCATGCTTCTGCCAAGCTCCTGTCCAGCCTTGAGTTCCTGAGCCTGTCGCGAGCCACAAGCTTCTCCCAAGCTTCTGCCTATGCGAGCCACGACAATGGTGGTAATTCGCGACGATAATTCTGCCCAGATTAATGTATTTCTTTATTGTTTACTATACCATAAACAATCCACGTGAATAATTAACGTAACTTGAACAACGACACCATAACCCAGTTATTCAAGTTATACGTTACATGAACTTAATCAACCAAATACTCTAAATTATCCAACATATTGGACGTGGAGGAAGTAGGATGGGACGTTATCTGGTTTGTGAACCTGCATTTATCTACCCCAGTGATCACAAGAAATGGCAGGTACAGCAGCACTGTACGCACAAACGACTAGGGGCTGGAGATACTCATAACCTGCGCCTTTTCTTCTCCATTGTCTCGTATACTTGTGCTTTAGTACCGTAAGTCTTCAGCTGAAAGTTCTCAAACGCCTCATATATTGCATGTACCTGATTAAAAATACAGTTAAATAGTAAATCCATGTTCCTATTCATGACAAAAAGAATAATGGAGAAAAAGTGAAAAGGAACCAGAGGTGCAATGATGCGAAAGGGTAATGACATACTAAACCGGGTTTTTTTGAATAGACCCTCACTATCATGTCTTGATAACATGCAGGCAGCAAGTGGCTTATGCGTTCATCTGGTATTGAGAACTTTGAGCTACTATGATAATCCTGAGAAAGAAAAGAGGTTGCACAGATATGTGCATCAGTGGAGATGAAAAAAAACAAGCCTAGCTGTACAAAAAATGATTATTTTGGTAGTTGCATTTTTCACCATAATCAGGTCCATAAAGGACCAGCAAACTGTCTTTTTTAAATCTAGGTTGATCATGGTAGCAGTGGAACAAGTTTACATCTGTGCAACACACCAGGAGCAGGGTCTAGACTGTGAATGGGTGTAAGTTAGCGACTGTATGCTCACTGACCCGTGTTTGCAGCGATTAGTGGGATATAAGAAGATATAAAGCAGCTGAAGCAGACTGTAGGTGCAAATTTAGACAAGTCGGCTCCACAGTTAAGTTTAGCTTAAAACTCACAGATCTGGCAACTCAAACACAAACATGTAATCTGAGGTTAAATGCTGTCTAAAGCTAGAAACTAGTGGCTTGTAATACATGTGCCAGTGTTTGTTGCATAATACATCCACACAAGTTATGGCTACTCCGTTCTAATAATGTTCGTTTCAAAGTTATGCACACGGATAAAAGAAGCCCTAGTTATTCTATTGTTATTCATAATCTCATTCCGTCTTCCATCTTAAATATGGATACTTAAATCTCTTCTGTCTATTCAGTCATTTATATGCCTCAAAATCATTTAGCTGTAGGCGAGTAAAAAATTAGTACGGGATGGATCAAGGAGGAAGCACTAAAAGATCCACCTAAATGGACTCCATTACAATACATTTTTTAGTTTATAAATTGCGAATAATTTTTCGTACCTATATCAAATGTCAAGACATTATTTTTCCTCTCTCATTGGCGATTCTGATGCACGATTAGGGTTTGCTAACGTGCACCATTCGCAATGGGAGGAAGAATTCCTACTGAAACAGTTTCGGATAGGACTGTTACGTTGAGATCAGCAGCCAATACAGCAGGAAATAAGTTGGATAAGGCGAAAACCAATGAAACAGTAACTCGTCTTGTTCCACGTTATCCTGCTGCAGGCTCTATTACTCACAGAGATTCAAGCTGCAATTAAAGCCTTCTTTGAATGGATCTGCTACGTAAATGGTGTGGTAAAAGCTTAAGATTGCTAAGCAGGAACTTGAAGAAAAAGGTATTGTTGATGATAAAGCACCAGGCATAGATGGCTTTAACAGCAATTTCTATAAGAAAAGATGGTCTATTCTCCATGCTGACGTGGTTGCTGCTGTGAAGGAATTCTTTGACTCCGGTTTTATCTTACCTGCAGCTAATTGTACTTTGGTTACACTTGTACCCAAGGTGCCCAACTCCACTTATGTGAGGGAATTCAGGCTCATTGCCTGCTGCACAGTGCAAACTATGATGAGTGAAATAGTGGATCTTGGTCAAGCTGGTTTATTCATGGGAGAAATATCTCTAATAATATTCTGTTGGCTACAAAGCTAATCAAGGTCAAACACGGAAAAATGTCTCTCCCATATGCATGCTTAAAGTAGACTTGAAGAAAGCCTATCACTCAGTGGAGTGGCCTTTTCTTCATCAAGTGTTTATGATTCTGAGCTGTGTCACCACTGTTTCTTATTCTATTGTGGTTAATGGTCTTCTTAGGACCCCTTTTCCTGCCAAGAAGGGATTGGGACAAGGTGATACACTCTTACCCTTTCTCTTTGCCTTGGGAATGGAGTATCTTTCCCGATGCCTTGGTCATCTCAAAACTATACCTGATTTCAATTTACATGCAAGGCTTGGAATCACCCATTTGATGTTTGCATATGACCTGCTCCTCTTTGCAAGAGCAGATCATAGCTCCTTGCAACTTATGTTTGAACCCTTCACAAAGTTCTTTCAAGCCTCGGGTCTTGTTGCTAATCTAACCAAGAGTGATATCTATTTGGCAATTTCTCAGACTGAGGCTGATCTTCTGCTAGTTCAAATTCCAGTTGGTACTTTTCCCTTCAAGTGCTTAGGAGTGCCCCTCACAAATAGAAAATTCCTTTTCAATGAATGTAAACCCCTACTGGATAAGGTGAATGCTAGAGTAAAAAACATCATGGTCAGCTAAGCAACTCTCTTATGCTGGCAGAGATCAGCTTTTCAACTCTATTTTGCAAAGCTTCAATTTTATTAGTGCCAAATCTTTGTCATGCCTAAAAAGCTTCTCAAAGACATTCAGACTGCTTGTATTTTGCAGGGGCTCTTTCTTTGGACTGGAAATGAGGGAGCTTCAAAAAAAGCAACTATAGCTTGGGATTATATGAGCAATCCAAAGATTTGTGGTTGGTGGACTTCAAAGAGCTTACTGTTTGGAATCATGCTGCAATTGCTAAGCATTTTTGGGCTTTATCCCAAAAACAAGATAGATTATGGATTAAGTGGCTGCACTCTTATCAATATCAAACAAGCTGATCCTACCTTGTTTGATATTCCTAAAGGGCGCTCTCATGGACTATGCAGAAGATTTTAAGTAGAGAAGTGTTAGCAGCTGTCAATTATGATTTAAACACTCCTTCCTTTTCTATCAAGAAACTGTATGAGCACCTGAGGGATGCTAAAGCAAAAGTGCCTTGGAGGAAGTTAATTTGTAACAATACTGCAAGTCCTTAAGCTCTTTTTATTTTGTAGATGAGTTACATGGAACGTTAGATACAAAAGATAGGTTGGCTGCTTGGGGCTTGGTTTTGATCAGAGTTGTGTCCTTTGTCAATCTGGAAATAAAACAGTAGAGCACCTTTTCTTTGTTTGTCAATACTCTCACTCAACCTGGAGCAGATATCTGGACAGCAAAGATTCAGATTATAAAAAACAAATGTAGGAGCAGGAATCACAAGGCTCAGTTGCAGGGGATTCTCTTTGCTGAAACAGAGTAATGCTCTTTGGATGCCACGCAATTCTGTAGTGCTTGGAAGAACTGCTTAGAGTCCTGATCTATTGTTCAGGAAATTGTATTTAAAGTTGCTTGTAGATTCACAGATACTATGAGAGACATGCTTATTTCTTCCTTTAGCTAGTTTCTGTTGCATTCTAATAAAGTTCTTGGCTGCAAGAACTGTTGTTGGGGCTGTTGTGCCTATAGGTGTACCCCTCTTTTTTCTTTGGTAGTCAATAAAAACTTTGAATTGCAAAAAAAAAAAAAAAAAGAATGCAAAAAATTCCAGCATAACATAATCAGAGCAAAAGTATTCCGCCAATGTCTTGAAGTTAATAAAGTGACCTTACATTGTTGTGAGCATATTTATCAAAAGGGGATTGTTAAACATCGCCCATAAATTACTTAAAATCGCCCAAAATATATTTTTATAGCCCAATTTACCCTTTCCTCTTTTCTACACTACCCACCACCCCACCACCACCAACCTTCTGCCATTTCACCTTCTCTTTTCCCCACCACCCCACCACCACGTACCTGCCCACTATCACCGTCGCCGCACAATCAATCCTCCAAACTAAACAGAATTCTCTTTGAGTTCAATAGCAGAAAAGGATTCCTTTTGTTCGTGTAATTGGAGCTCTAATTGAGTTTCCAGAATTCTCTCCTCTTCGTTCGCCATTGTTGGAGCTTCGCGAAGCCGTGGTGCCACGACTACGCAGCCACCTCGCACGAATTTTTATTAAATTGTAGAACGTCCCGACAGGACGTTCAGCCCATGGGGCGATCGTCCGGCCAGGACGTTCTACAATTAAAAAAAAAAAATCGTGCAGTGTGCGAGGTGGCTGCGACGTCACGCTGGGTGAGGGTGGTGGTACGTAAACAGTGAAGGAGAGACAATGAAGGAGAGAGAGAGGGGTAATTTCAGTGGAGGAGTGAGGTGCGTGGGTGGTGGTGGTGGAAGGCAGGAGGTGAGGGAGATGGTGGTGGTGGAAGGCAGGAGGTGGAGTGGATGGTGTTGATTTAAGAAAAAAATAAGGAAGGTTATAAATGTAATTTCATTATTTTTTTTGGGCGATTTTAAGTAATTGTTGGGCGACGTATAGAAGTTCAGTTATCAAAAAAGAAAGAAAGAACGAAAGATAGAGAAAAGAACAGTAATACAGTACCTGGAAAAATCTGATGCTGAAGAGAGCAAAAAGGGAAAAGGAAAAGATTGTGAGATACGAGCATGTAAAAAACATTGACTAGGAACAGAATCAAAAACAACATAAACCAGTCTTCTCCATCTGTTACTTACTGCTCAAGAGGATTAAGCGTTCCACGAGTCAAATCTATCCTGACATTGCTCACAGCAATGTCATCTTCTTTTAGGGTCACCCCACAACATTTCTGATTAGATACAGTAATTAGTAGAAGAAAACAATTTTTAATATGCACACAATATTGAGATATGCAACCCAAAATTAATTTAAATGCGCACAAGAGAATGGATTTCTAACCTGCGAACATATAATATCTTGAGGGGTAACTTTTTTAAAATGTTCTAATTTGTCCCTGGGAACAGCAAACTCGTTGCAGAACTGCCACAGAAATAAAAAACGGTAGCCTAAAAAAACAGCTTATGGTTCCCTCGAGGTAGCTTATATTTGTGACATGAATCAAGAGCATATCTACTCAGACATTAGGCAAAAAAAGTCCTCTTCATCTTTCTTATCTTTTGCCAACTGAGAATCCAATAAGTGGAATACCTGATATAAATCTCTCCTCCTAATGCGCCTTATCAAATCCTTAGCTTCCTTCAGTTCTGGATCAGGTGCGGTCTCGATTGTTTTAATTATTGTGTCATCTAACTGCATTGTGGATTTAAACGGATAGGTAAATATATATTAAGCTTCATAAGTATAAATAAAGTTGTTGTGTCATCAAACCTTCCAATATTCAGATGGCTCTTGGATGCAAGAAGATATTTCTAAATACGAATTTGCTTTAACAAGGGCATCCGCAATCATGAGCTCAACAGCCTGCATTATGTGACCATAAAGGTAACAAATAATCGAAAATTGAAGTGGGAGTATGAGATGAAAACTTCGAAATTTACCTTCACTTTTGGATGCGTGTAAACTGTCCTATAGAGATCAGCACGAGCCGAAAATAACTTGTAAACAGTAAGATCTAATAAAATGACCAAAAGTAAGCAGAAACAATCACTACTGACAGGTCATACTAAAAAAAAAAAAAAAAGAAGACTAAAATTCATTAAAATCCAGCTACTGCTCACAATCTTTGGCAGGATAACATATTTCATCACCCAATACCCGCATTTGCTCCATTAATCTGCAGTCAATAAGAAAATTAGCAGGACCCATGACATGTTTTCCACTATCATGCTTAAAATATTGGTAAAGAACTCTCCCATAGCAAATTCTTAACTTCTAAAGTGAAGAATATACAATGTACAGCTAAGATACTCCATATTTAAAACAAGTTATCAAGCATACTTCTTTTTTGTCCTCTGAATTTATTCTGCAGAATTAGCTATAATGTTTTTAATAACCTGTTGGATGCAAAGTTACATCCTAAACCACACGCTCGCGAGTCACGAACAATGTAATCAAACCTACAAAATACAAAACCCAAGTGGCGCCAATGAGCTTATGCACAAGTTCAGGCTACGTTATATACAAATAATCTCACACCAAAATCACTTACTTGTCGACATCTACACCATTGCGCCCATTGGCAACAATGTCGTACAAAAAATACTTCTCTCTTGAGCTCTGTATGCAATGAGAAATAGGTGTAGACAGAAAGGATTTAGATACAGTAAACAAGTTGTATATAATGAAAGCAATTAGAGATGAGAGGAATGGAGCATATGGGAATCATGTTACACGTCCCCACCCACCCACCCACCCCCCGTCTTTAAAATTTACATCCTTATTTTTATTGGGAGAGAGGGGGGGGGGGAGGTAAAATTGGGTGAAGAACTCACTTTTGGTAATGCAAATTCAGAGCTAGCAAGTATCATCTCCTGCAAAGGCCATAAAAACAAATGAAGGTACGGTAAGATATATGGCAGTATTCCAATTTTAACTTATTGAATATATGCACAAGGATTGCAATAAATTTTATTTCACTATCGGAAAGATTAACTTTCTAAACGCAACAAAAAAATGAACTGCGGCTTACACTCCCACATCACAGGGCCCTTTGTTCCTGATGTGTATAAAATGTGCTTCAACATTCAATGATACTGGAAGCCGTTTATTTTCATTGTCAGTACTCAGTTTGCTATTTTTTTGTGGCTTAAGCTCTTTTAGGTTGTAGCTTTGCCCAGTTTGGTGTGAATTAGTCTGTCTACCATCTTGATGCATCCGCAAGTCTCTAAGACTCTAACAATGTTTCCAAGGGATAAGAGCCAGATCCTGTGGTGTTCCACGCAGCACTTTGTGGGTGTTTTGGTTGAAATGGGATAGATGGGAGATTTTGTTTTTGAATTTCTTACCAAGTTTTTTTGTGGCAAAGAATTTATCTACTTGGCTCTCTATGAAGCACTAACTGAAGGCATCTGCAGATCTATCTCTATCTAATGTATGCATGATTGGCACAAAAAGAGGGTGAAAGAAAAAGAGTTGCTGAAGGATTCGTCAAATTCCAAATATTTGCTGTACTTCACACATTTGGTATCAATATAATATATTGATTACCTTCAAAAACAAACTAATCATCTGTAATATGAAAAGCGATGCAATTGGATTACTTAAATCACCACAAGATCCAAAGTAAAACTAAACTTTAACATACTGTTGTTCAGATTTGGCTAACTTTTACCATCTTTCAAAAGGAAAAAGTCAAATACTAAATGGAAGCATAAGCTAGCTACAAACAGCACAATAAAATAGCAAGTAGTATTATTTTTCGGTTCAAGTCCAACCTCCAAGAAATCAGCAAACCAAAATTGAGGTTCAATGTCAGATGCATTAGTCATAGTTTTACCTGACAAGCTAACAGCTGCAGTCTAGAATTAAACGAAATTAAAGAAGCAAATTGTGCTTTACATACCTTGCCAAAGAACAATTTATATTAGCGATTAATTCTCACAAGTCGACAATGGAACCCATTAAAGGAAAAGGGACAAACTTTATATTCCAGCGCATATCAACTACACTTTTCTGGATGCACTGCATTAAGAAAGTATTCGTTTTGAAATTACCCAAACAGTATAGGACTTTTTCTAAGACAGCATTACAGTTCAAATAATTTTTAGTATTTAATATCTTCAGGTAGCACCTTTCCCTTGTGTGCTATTGTTTTTGATTTAAACTCTAGGAGCTCTCTTTAGCCTTAAGGTCTAGCAAGACTACTGTCTTTAAACAATGCTTGCTTATTCTTAGATAGTTCCCATCCTTGCGTTAATTTATTCTCATCCACATCCAATATCCTTAAATAATGTTAGACAAAGGGACCAAATAGTCTATGATTATGAAATACGCTGACGTAACTTCCACACTAGCGTGCTTCAGCAGTTGAAAACTGCAATTTCTAAAAAAAAATTGTAGCCCTTATGCATTGGAATTAACATAGCATTTTTCTTACAAAAAAAATAGGCTGATACTAGTACAAATACTATGGTCAGCATTCACCAAAAGCAACAAGAGAAAATAATACATCTTAAACCATGGAGATTCTTAAACGAACCTGAAGTATGTTTGTTTAGCATGGCCCTGCAATGAACCACTGAGAATCCTAAAATATATGAATTCTAGACCGAGAGGCAATTCAATCTATTGAACAAAGCAAAGAAATCTATGAAACAAAACATGTGAAACAAAATGCAGAAAAAACAGCTTACTTTCACTCTTTGAATAATCTGAGAGTCAATATCGATGCAATGCTCATCAACAATGTGGTCAATCACCCTCACTGACATTTCCTCATGGCACCTAAAATGTGCAATTACGAGGTAAGATCAAGCCTAAGAATCAGTAAACTTGAATGAGAATAATAGACAACCACAAATGACCAGCAAAACAAACCAGAAGGTACAACGGAGATTTTCTTTTGGTGCAATTGACATTTTCAGTGGCAGTTTTTTTCACTTTCTGATGATAGTAAACATGAACTTGGAAACAAATTATGAAAAAAAAAAAAAAAACAATCTCCTCATAACCGTAACACAGGCGGCAAATATGTTAGGTTATTCCCTTCAGCCTTTTAATCCGAAATCATTAGAGCTCAGAAAGATGAAGAATAAAGCAATGGAAGTTCAAATAGAGAAGATATGACTAAATATCCTAAAGAACAGATCATAGGAACTGCAGCATGAAGAATGTTTGATAGTGATCTCCATATCTCACAGCGAAGTGAGACAAGCACCTAAAGTGATTAGTTCCAAAGTTTCAAATCTGATATTGCCAGATATCTAAACCTCAATTCTCAACTACCGATGATATAATTATTCAATTCTAAGATAGCACCGGCACAAAAGTTAAAGAGGCAAAATAAAATCCTCCCTCAAACAACTCCAACTTCCACCTCCTCTCTTAGAAGACACATATCAAGCTATCAACCCGCTCCCATGTTCCTAAACTGGAACTGAAGGCTTTTTTTTTGTCATCAACTCTCTCACCTTCAATCTTCCCAACAATTTTTCATGGAAAAATTGAAAAAAAGGGAAAAGATAATAGATGAACATAAAATAGGAAAGGTAATAATATAGAGCCAACTCAGCGCAAAATGATGTTAATAAAATCCTTCTCAGCATCTCAACCTATAAAGCACTGAAGCAAAGAATAGCCAGAAAATGCTTTTTCTGTCCCAGCCAATTCCCAAAGTAAATACTACCTTCATTAGCATCACTCTCTCTTCAATATGCCACTACAACTGACCAAACCAAATCCAAGCAGAAGTAGATCGTGGTTGCTTAGGTGGGCTGAGCACAGGTCAGGTAGCAGACCCAAAATCTTGGATCAGATGCCCTTACACTATATTACCAAAAAATGATATCAAAACCTAATACAACAATACCTGTGTCATGAATACACCTATGCCTATTGCCTCCACTAAGGTTCACATATGCAAGGAGACCCAAGGGCAATTCCGGAGATCAGTAGAGAAGGAGGTTCTAGAAGAATTCAGTGAGCTGGAAATGATGGGGAAATGATTGGCAACTCGGCTGTTTGTCTATTTCAGTATTTTGTCCTTTTTGATTGAATAATGCTGTTATTAGAAGAATATTCCTAGGACTAGCCTATAAGTAGAGGTAGGGCAGGATGAGAAAGGTATGCACAAAATTACTGAGCTTTGGCTTGTATTGGGAGGAACCCAGCTCCTTGAAAGCTGTGGAAATTGTAGCCTTGTTTTCAGTAATACATTAGTCCTTTCCCTCTAAAAGTTTCCCTCTTTCTTGAGTTATTATCTATTCAAGTTGGTTCATTACAACCTGAAACTCCAGTTCAGTATTTCAGGTACCCAAAATTTCTGGTACCTTTATCTTATTAGATTCATGTTTTAACATTATAGCTTAATTTTTATTTAGCTATAAAATAATTGCAAACTATAAGAAAATTCTCTTAAATAGCACTCAAAAGAAGAATACATAAAAAATTATGATATTTCTGTTGATAGTTCTAAATATCAATAGCATTTTATATAATATCAATCGCATTTACATGTGAGTATTTACAGAGTAGAAACGTATCCATATCGCATTTAGTTATATATTGTATTTCAAATTGGGTTTGGGTACCTGAAATTATTTACTGAACTCGTACGTATTACCCAAATCTTCGGATCACATACCCAATCTGAAATCAATTTTCAATTTGTGGACCCTAATAGCTAGTCAGGTCTGCTATTGGATCTATTCTTTCAGTTTTGATATAATTTTGCAGGTTTCCGGATAGTTCTGCACAACCTGCCATTTCAAGTTTTAAGTAAACGAGACAAGCGCAGCATAGCAACCACCATGCCAAAAAAGTTCAACTAGTCGTTTCGCAAGTCCATTAGCAAAATGGTTCCTTAAATTGTACCACAATATTCATATTAACAATTATACTACAACCACAATCATTATAATTTGTTCAGTAAAGCCAATCACATTCATTGATACTCCCAATATGCAACAAATTTAACATGGAAAAATGACACACTTAATGAGGAATCCCACGTGATAAAGGGAGAGATGCAAATTATTCCTACGTGATGAAGAGAGATATAAACAGAAACCACTTACAAAAATACGAAAAGTTTGAACTCATTAAAACAGACCAAAAGGAAAAGTGTTAAAATTATTGCAAAATCAAAGTCATATAAACACATATCACATAGAAAATATCTTGACTTTTTTAACCTTTAAAGATGTTTGAAACCTGTGTTTTCAAACAAAAGGAAAGAGAAATTTGAGAAGGCGAGTTTTTCAAATTAGAGTTACAAAAGATACAAAAATCACTAGGTTCTTAGTAGTGTAAAGTCCAAAAATTATCCAATCGCAGTCATGACCTCAATACTTCATGTAACGCCCACACAGAATGTTCCTTCAATGATTCTATGGCAGTGATCATAATGATACATGTTTCTTTCATGCAGAAGAAAACTAACAAAAGAATCTTACCATTTAGAACCCTCCAGAACTCGTGGTAGAAACTCACTTTCAAACAAATGACTGAAAGGCCCATGCCCCACATCATGTAAGAGACCTGATGAAAGTAAAAAAAGATCTGGTAGGATGGAAAGAGGGGGAAGGCATTCTACAGAACTTATTTCTCTGCAAACATGAGACTGCTTACCAGCAAGTTTTACTGTCGTCATGTCAAAGTTGTCAATATCAAGCTCCATGCGCTGAAAAATTAAAAGTTAAATATAATATCCTGAAGATCATCACGGATACAATATGAATCTAAAAGTACATACATGATGATTATGAAGTACATGGACTGCTTGGGAAGCAAGCCAATACACTCCCAAAGAGTGCTCAAATCTTGAATGAACAGCCCCAGGAAATACCATGTGAGCTGCACCTGTAACAAAAATGAACTCCTTTTAAGAGGTGTAGTAAAGACTTGGACATAATAGTGCATCAAAAAACAGTGCCTACTAAAGATGCTGCAAATTTTATCATTAGGAAGATGTAAGGTACACAAGCACAAACAGTCGTAAACAAGCCAGAAATTGAGAGGTCTGGTGCAAATTTGCTGCAAAGAATTTTGTACGGTATGCTCCATGTTTAAGGAATATACTACCCACTTGGATCCTTATAATCCCGAATTGAAGACCAAAAGTACTAGATCCACTTTGTCTGTACTACTGGTGTCTTAAAGAAGAGTACCAATCATGCAAGAAAGATGAGATTACTATATGTGAGTGTGTGTGTGTGTCACTTACAAAACTGCAACAAACCATCCAAGGCCTCCAATTCTGCTGACCCATGCTAGACGTGGCACTAAGAGCACAAGGGAAGGGAATGAAATCACCTGATGGTCAGAGCATAATCAGAGAATATCAGAGACAAATATTCTGCCATCAGAGGGGTATGAGGTGTCACAAATCACGTGAGTTAGGACAGAAAGGAGCATATTTTTTGGCTATAAATAGAGAGTTAGAGTGATGTAATAAATAAATCATCCAGAAAAGTGTGTTAGTCTTATTACCTTTGGGAGAGATCTTGGCCTCACGGAAACCTTGAACTATCTTGTTTTCTTCATTAACAGTCAATCAATATTACTCTAGTTTATATTCTGCCATTGTTGTGTGTGTTTGAGCTTTCTTGGTATCCAACTTATTACAAAAGAACACAGAGTAATTAAGCAGATCCATGGATAATCCTACCACCAACTTGAAGGTTAAGAATTAATTTGAAACCCAGATAAACTCATATGTTTTAGTTAGTAAAGTAGTTTACAAGCTTCATTTTGATCCATTTTGATTTCTTTTATGAGTTTGGCTATCATCCCTAAGGATCCCAAGTCCATAAATCTCAAGCCAACTTGAGCCAGGTAAAACAAAGATGCTGCTAACAATCAAAACTACTTAATGGCAGCAATTTGAATTTCACTCAATGGGCTAACCTAAGTCACCTCCTTTCATGGGACTCTCCAGGACATTAGAACGTTAATTGTGGTAAGTTCGAACATAAATGGCTCTTGGCTTAAGAAAATAGATGCCAACATGATGATGTGTAATTCAAGAGTGGACCGCAGTAGCTGCATCTGTTTTCTAAGTGACTGATGGACATCATAGGATTCCAGTCAAATAGGGAACTGTTTATAGAACAGAAGACAAGAAGCAATGCATTAGTTACCTTTAGTTGTCTGAAATTTTTTAATTTTTTATAGTTACACTAGTGTATAATCTTCAGCCTTTGTCGTAGTATAGTTGTATTTAGTATTGTAAGATTTTCCAGGCTCAATGTATAAAAACCTCCTGCTAACTAAAATTTTTATACAAACTTGATGGTTGCCCGACTACAAGCTACAAAGTTAATAAATGTTTACGCAAGATTTGAACTTAGTATTGAGATTCTCATGGGACCTTGAAGCATCGGAATGCGATGTTTATTTCTAGACAGTGAATCTTCTCTATCATTACTTTTGGTTCTTAAACATAGTTCTGCATAAAATTAAACAAAACAAAGCAATATTCGCATCACTGTCAAAGGGTATACAAACTTACTAGCAACATTGTGCTAGAGCTAAGGTCAATAAACTCAGCTCATTGGCTAAGCAACGGTCTTTCAATACACAGTGAAAGGTGCATATGTAAGAACCATGGGCAGGTATCAATGCAAATACAACATTTATGAGAACCAAATCCATCAAAGCATCAACATTGTATTTAAATACAACTAATCAAAGAAACAATAACATTTCAGTAATAAAAACTTACCAAGTTGTTTTAAATCGCGAAGCCTGGAATGCAACACAAGGAGCCAAAATATGTGAACATTAGTAGAACAATATCAGTTGCCCAGTTCATCTCCGCAATGAGCTTAATTGACATATCATAAGCCTTTTGAATGTATATATTGTATAATAAATCAAATTGACGTAATTGAACTAAACTCTCACCATGAAAAAAAAACTTTATCTATCTAGTGAGTTAACTACCTACTAAAGATAGAAATTTATGCCAAGTAAAATCCACACCGGAAACCAAAAATATATTTTTAAGGAAAATTCCAAATTCGGTGCCCTCAGGTTTGGCTAATCCAACTTTGATGCCTGCACCTTTCCATATTCCATATATAGTGGCTTGAGTTTACAAAACAATCCAACTTTGGTGGCCTAAGGGTTGACAATGTTCCCGTCAGGGCCACGTGTACTTAATATTTAATGTGTTAAAAGTCATTTACTCATTGTATCGAATCATATATTCATATAGGCACAAATAACCCTAACTTTAAGATCCTTGCCAATAACTCCATCTATTGTGTTCTAATGATTCAACACAATGACGACATGATTTTAGCCCATTAAGTATCAATTGCGCAAGTTACCTTGACGGAAATTTTACACTGTGAGCCGTCAAGACCCTAAAGTTGGATCATTCCGTAATCTTAAGCCACTAAACATGGAACATGAAGCAAGCCAGGGCACTAAACTTGGATTAGGCCAAACCTAATGAAACTAAAGTTAGAATCTTCCTTTTATTTTTAAGTATCTATCTCTAGTGGGAGGATCACCCAACCGGCAGGTATAGCATGCTCCTCTTGCCATCATCGAATTATAAGCTTCAATGAAGGTGAGACTTTGGTTTTAACCGACAATAAACGATTTAATATATAATCAGAATTGTTGAATATAGTCACAATTGACATGTAAATTTTGTCTATTTGGGAGATGAACCTAGAACATAGAGAGAAAAGAATGGTTTATGAAAAACCAAAAGTGAGAATTAGTGAACTTGCCTCTGAAAGTGTTCTGTATCTACGAATTTCAGAAAGAGCTGCACTTCGAATCATAGAGCAATAAGAGACTAAGTAAATATAAAGTATATATAAATAAAAAAAGAGCACGAGTTACATTATTGTTTGAATTGAGCTTTGCCCAATGTAGAACCGTTCTATACATTTTTTGTTCAAATCTAAAAGAGAGTATATTTAATCGAAAAAGTAGTATATTTTTGTTCATATCATATGTTGGGTTTTTTATAAACTACATTTTCACAAATATACTATCTTTGTAATATATATATATATATTAATGTTTTTGCTAACCTTCAAATCACCGGGCAATCAGACACTAAGTAAATATAGAACATAAAAGAAGATCACAAGATACATCGATGTTGAGCTTTGCCCAATTTAGATTCATCCTTTATATTTTTTGTTGAGATCATTACTAGAAGTAGTATATTTAATCAATAAAGTAGTACTGGTATATTAGAACAAAAACATCACTATGATAACATACGAGTAATCAGGTTATATGCTGAGTTTTTATATACAAACTTTTTATATATTATATTCTCTATGTTTCTTTTTAGAATCTGACTTGCATGTACCCGGTTCACGTTAATATTAGTGTGCATGAGGCTAAAAGCACGTTCATTTATGAACAATCCACTATATCATTCAGAAACCCACTATATCATGCTGAAACCCACTATATCATGCGGAAACCCACTATATCATGCGAAAACTCACTATATCAATCGAAAACATACAATATCATGTAGTAACTACATCATTTTTAAACACCACTATATTATTCAAAAACTCACTATATCACGAAGAAATTCACTATATTATTCGAAAACAATATTGTATCATGCAAAAACTACATCATTTCCGAACAATTCACTATATCTATATTATTCAGACACCCATTATATCATGCAGAAATTCACTATGTCATTCAGACACTCACTATATCATGCACAAACTACATCTTTTTATATGTTAAAGCATGTATCATGATATATACTCTCTCCGTCCCTAAATAGAGTGTCTATTTTTCCATTTATGTTTGTTACAAATAGATTTCTCATTTCTTTATTTGGTATAGGTCCACCAATTAAAATAATATTTTGCTTTCAACTTTTATAATATCGCTCAACTTTCCCATGTGGCCCACATTCCCTCTTAATAAACAATTCATAAAAAAAGTACCAACTTCTATATTTAATTATGCTTTAATACAACTAAGATCCTGCACATGATTTCTTCTTAATACTTATGCCAAAAAGAAATGGGCACTATATTTAGGGATGGAGGGAGTACTATACAATATACATCTTCGTACATGTTAAAACACTAAAATTAAAATTTCCACTATATTGCATATAATTTGACTATATATTTTCCATTAATAAAATCCACTACATCGTATATAAGCGCGTTATATCTCTATAAAACTCACTATATCAAGTTAATATCAATTACCAACCCAATACACCTAGAGTGCACCGGCTCCATTTAAAAATCTACACACTTTTTTTTTTATTTCTTTTTAATCTACACACTCCTGTTTTTCTATTATTGGTAAAATATCTACTTTGTGCCTTTTTCCACCTATATCATCCACTCTTTAATATTTTTAACCCATTGTTAGTTTCTTTTTCTACCTTTTCAATTTTTCAATCACTTCCACCTTGGTTCCCCCAAATATGGAGTGAGTAATTTGAAAGAAACGGAGAGAGTGGTTTTATATACTATTTGTTTTTTGCTAACTATACCATGAAAATAATGTTTACAACATCATTGATGTTTGAATTAATCATAAACCTAAAATGGGAGTAAAAAGCAGAGATAGAACATACCGGTTGAAGATAGATGTTGCCATGGAGATTATCGTGAATGTGCTTAGAGGAACTAAAATCCTGCGACAAAATCGGGGAGCAGTGCGAAGGAATGAAGGCAAGGTCGTCATTACTGTAAGCTCCCATCTTAATTATTTCTTCTGCCAAATTTTGGAGGGAGATATTCAACCAGATGCACAACAGAAGAAAGTATTAGGAGATGCTGCTTTTTATATGAGATTACTTTGCGCAGCTTTTTCCTTTTATTCCATCTTTTGCGTAGATTTTGGAAGGGGATGTGTTGCACAAAGTGGCCGAGCAATTACCTAATTGTCCCTCGTTTATTTATTGCAATAGATGAATTTTATATTACTAGTTGTTACACCACACAAATATTATAATTAACAAATTTTGATGAACATCATTGTATTTAAGATAATGAAATGCAAACTGAGATGCATTTAAAATATGACTCATGTTTATGGTTGTAAAATAGTGTTATCCAAAATTTTAATATAGAAAACCATTATAATTTAGGAGAAATTGATGTTATGGGGCTGAACTATTAGTGATTTTCTTTAATAGGTCCCAACATTCAATATTTCAGTAGCGAGTCTAAGTATGACATGAACCATTTTTGCGTGGACCCAGTTTAAGGATGATTGGCTAAGGTAGTCATATATAGGAAGTTGGTTCCAGTTTTAATGAAATTAAATATTAAACTATTTTTTAAGGCATAACCACTACATTGATTGTGGTTTCTCCCAAAAAAACAAATCCTTCTTCCCTCAATTAACATCTATCAACGCAAAGCGTGCCTGACGCAGGCAATGCGCGTGACGCGTGTCTGAGGCAAGCGGTGCGCCTAGCACACCACGTACGCACAACGCATGGCTGAGCCACATCGAGCGCACCCATCTGCGCCTGACACGTGGAGTCTCGCGCCACGCACACTTTTTGCGTGACGTGCATTCTGCATTCTTATATTTTTGTTTTTTTTAATATCCTATATACAATTTCCCGAATCCAAAGACACTTTTTCCACATACTCTTTACGCCTGAATACTTGCGAATTCTCTCATACCCACATACTCTCATACTCTCAAGTACTTTCATATTTATAAATATATAAACACGTATTTGCATACAAAAACACATAATTTCATAAATCTTCCTAAGTGTTCGTGGAAAGATTTCGCGATTGCTCCTCTCAAAGGTTGTTATTCTCTCATACCCAAGCCACATCGATATATTCCTGAGGATCTTTGAATAAACTTATTATTTTTATATTGAAGTTACTAACTAGTATTTTTTTCCCATGATATAGATCTTTAATATAAAAACACGTTCCTTTTGTATACTCTAACCTTTTCCTTCTTTTTATTCTTATATATATTGGTATGTTTGTCCTATTCGCATTTTCATCACTCACATGTTATTATTTTTAATCAAGACCTAAGGAATTGTTCTAATATTAATCAGATCATTTAGACAACCTGCTAGGAATCTTGTAATATTGATTGCTTAATAACATACCACCAAAAATAGTCTTTTTTATGTGTTTAATCAATCAACTTTGATATGAATCCATATTTAATATAGGCTAGCGATGGGCAAACGTGGTTCATTATGACCGTGTTCATACTTCATACCCTCACGGCCTCACCCCCGAACTCACTTTTTGGTTCATGACCATTAGTGGAATCATGACGTGGAAATCTACATTGAATAAGTCCCAAAGATGTCCCTAAATTTCATAAATATTCAATTAGGTTTATCAGTCTTCCTCTAAAGACTTGTTGGCAACTTCAAAACGTATTTTAATAAACCTCAACAATGATGTAATCAAATACGAGGTCACACCGCATAGGCGAAGTAAAATCATGCCTACAATTTGGCGACTTTATTGTGGAGGATTTAAAAAATTATTTTTTTAAAATGAGTGAATGAAACTTGAAAAATACGATTTATCCTCTTTTTATGCCTTAGAATAAAATATTGTTTTCATATTCATGGCTATTGTTTAGGCCACCATAAGAGCAATATTGCCTCATTAGCGTATTATCTATGCGTGAGGCCACCTTGGGGGGTTTGCGCTTAGTCCTTCCGAAAGCTTCCTGAACGATAGTGTTGGATCTTAGTCATAAGCAAACCTACCAAACCATGGCATTGTTTTATTATTCCTGACTTGAGAATTGGAGTGCGTCTTACACATGGCCACCTTTTTATGCAAAGGTACGAAACGTGGGATCAATCTCTTAGTTATGAACCTTTTCAACCTTAACTTAAACCTAACATAGTTGATATGTAGAACTTGACTTTAGCTTGAGAACGTTTTTGCATCCATAGTATGTGACGTTTGATTGTGGTTGCGAGTATGCCTATTACTAACTTGCCAAAACGTTGATATGTATTGCACCTAAAATCGCATCTAAAAAGATCGTCATAATAGTCCAAACATTCGTCGAATTGACAAATTGCATGGCGGGGGAAATGCGCCAAACGCATTTAAGTGCACCTGGGGCACAGCTCCTGTGCCTAAAGCATAGGCTTCGTGTCGCATGGATTAGATTGGGTAGCGCATCTTATACGTCTTATGCTATTGCCACTTTGGCTATCGTTTAAAGTCCTAAAAAGATCGTTAATTAACCCGTCATTATGTCACGGTCTGTCAAAAATTGGTTGTTATGTCATGTCTGTAGTTGTGTCCTAAAATTATGTGAAATTAGCCAAAACCTTGTCTAAATCGCCAAAAAAATGTCAGGGAACAGTGCACCAAACGCATTAGTTTGCGCCTGGCGCACAACTCTCGCGCCGGACGCACAAGCTTGCACCACGCGCACCTTAGCTACGTGGAACACATCTTGTGCATCTCGTGTTTTTCTTTTTGCCGATTTAGTTGTCGGATGGTAGATTCCGTATTTTTTTCCACGTTTGCGTTTGCGTAGCTTCATGATCGTTCTATTAGTCTTTTTGGCTTAAAATGAATCTCACCTAATTCTAAAGATAAAAATCAATCCTTTTCTTTTAAGTCCAATCACTATCGAGTCTAGCTTAGGTGAATGATCATACCTAGGTTTTTTTATATTTTCTTTTTTGACAAAGTCGGATATTCTTATCCTCCCAATAAACTTATCCCCATAAAATTTCTCCCATCCTTTTTTTCAAAAACATAAATTTTCATCCATCCTTTTTCAAAAAACTCCTTATCTTTTTTCAAAAATTCATCCTTGATTTGTGAAAAACCTTTTGCCAAATCTCTATCTCATATCTCCACAAATTATTTTAACTACCTATAAGTGTCTATCTCACCACAAACTGCATCCTTATATTATTACCACAAAATATTTCCACAAAATGGCATTATCCCCTCATCATAAACTTATCCCATATCATATTCCTAAATCACAAGTCTATCACCATAACAAACTAACCTTCCCTCCACAAATATTTCCAATTTTATTTTCCCTCCTTTTGGCAGAAGTTTTGAACAAATTAAGTTATCATTTCCCTAATCTTGGTTATCATGAAGGGAAAGCTAATGTTGTTGCTGATGCATTGAGTCGAAAGTTGAGTCATTCGGTTAATGCAATAGTGATACCGAGTCAGTTTTGTGTCAAGTTTCAGAAACTATCATTGTAGGTACTGGAAGAAGGAGGTGTTGAAGAATTGTTGGGTTCTTTGTCAGTTCGACCCTCATCTATGATGAGATTAGGGGGGTCAATCAAAGTATTAAAAGTTAGAAAAGATTAAAGAGAAGATTCAGGATGGTCAGGTGTCGGATTTCAGATAGCTGATGATGGAAGTATCCGGTTCAATGGGAGGTGGTGTATACCAGGTAATAAAGAAGACTTGAAGCAGAAATTAATGGAAGTAGAAGCTCATAGCTCACCTTATTCTGTACACCTAGATGGTGGTAAGTTTTATAAGGACATGAAGCAAACGTTCTGGTGGCCAAACATGAAGCGAGAGGTAGTAGAATTTGTGGCTAAGTGTCTCACATGCCAAAAGGTCAAGTTTGAGCACAAGAGAACGCAAGGGAAGGTTCCGCCTTTGGATATTCCAAGATAAAAATGGGATTCTATATCAATGAATTTTGTGTCTGCATTACCAAGGACTAAGGCTAGAAATGATACAATTTCGATAGTGGTAGATCGTTTAACGAAATCCGCAACTTCCATACCTATGAAGAGTACTTGGTCGATGAATCAATTGGCTAAAACATATGTGAAGTGGGTGGTGAAATGTCATGGTGTGCCTAAGGACATTGTTTCGAATCGTGATTCGCGATTCTTGTTCAACTTTTGGCAGATTTTGTAGAAGGCTTTGGGAACTAATTTGTTATGAGTACAACTTTTCATCTGGCTAAAAATGGGCAAACAGAACAAACGATTTAGACTTTAGAAGATATGTTGCGATCTTGTGTTATGGAGTATAAGGGTTTATGGGAGAATTTCTGAGATTTGATAGAATTTTCCTACAAGAACAATCATCATGTAAGTATTGGTATGGCTTCGTTTGAGGCTTTGTATGGTCGGAAGTGTATAAGTCCAGTCTGCTGGAATGATATTAGTGAAATTGTGGTGCTTGGACCCGAGTTCCTCGAAGAGACAATGAAGCAAGTGAAAGTGATTTATGAAAAGATCAAGGCAGCTCAAGATCGGCAGAAGAGTTATGTTGATGTGAAACTGAGGGATGAAGAGTTTCAGGTTGGAGAGAAGGTATTATTGCGAATATCTCCAATGAAATTAAAGGGATAATGCGATTCGGGAAGAGGGGAAAGTTATGCCCAAAGTATATGGGTCCATATGAGGTGTTAAAGAAATTCGGGAAAGTGACATATAAGTTGGATTTGCCAAATAACTTAAGTCGGGTCAACAATTTTTTGTATATCTCAGTTAAGGAAGTATGTTCCGAATGTGTCCCATGTGCTGCAACTTGAGACCATTGAGTTCGATGATAGTTTGACTTACGAGGAAAATTATGTAAGAATCCTTGATAGTAAAGTTAGAAGTACTTGGACCAAGGATGTAAGATTAGTTAAATTATTATGGTCAAACCATCAGACTGAGAAAGCAACATGGGAAGCTGAAGCGGATCTGCGCAAGAAATATCCGGCATTGTTTTCCAAGGTTGGTTGTCGAATTACGGGGTCGTAACTCCTTTTAAGGGGTGTAGAATGTAATAGAGTTTTGCACTTTTACCATAATTATTGCATTTTAACATAGTTTTAAGTCATTATATACATTTTAGACATAAGCATTTGAATCAGAGACTCAAATTTTAGATTTTAATTCGTTTTTGGGGAGTGATTATGACTTTTTGTCTTATATTTCGAGGTCGAAACTTCTTTTAAGGGGGGTAGACTGTAATACCCCATATTTTTGGGTATTTATTCAATTAATTAAAAATTTTATTTTCTAATATAAGATTTTAAGCAAAGGGTGTTTTAGTAACTTCACTTGTTTTTAAAATATTTTGCCGTGAGATGACGTCAAAATTGGATTTGTTAAGCTTTTGGTTTTAAATCCTAGTCAAAATTTTATTAAATCAGTTTTCAAAAACAAAACAAAACAAATTTTTTTTGGGCCATATTTTTGACAGGATTCTATAGTAATGGGAAGGGGTTTTATTTCCTAAAAATACTAAATTTATGATGGAGGTCACAAATTTTGGTTTAATCTCCTAATTTATGGTGTAAATATTTAGTTTTGAAAATTAAGTACTTCTACTCCTATAAATACCTCATATCTTAAGCCGTCTTTTCCACACAAAAACTTTGAAGAATCCATGTTATCTTACTTCAAGGTTCTTATTTCTCTTTCTATCTATTCTAGTTTTATATTTCTTATTGAAACTCCATTTTTTTTTTTGGGTTAAGAAAAGAAATTGCATGTTTCTTACTCAAAAATATTATGCTCATGATAGGTTAGTCATGTTTAAGTTTTCATGTGATAAGTTATTTATTAGATTTTTATATTATTGGTTGGTTAGGAGATCGTTCAAGATTAAGACTGTGGAGATACTAGTAAACTTATTGTGCAAGATCAAGGTACATTATGTAGCTAGTTTTTTTGAAATGTGGTTTTATGTGGTAAAGTTTTTATTGATTCAATGGTTGGATTGGTTTGAAATTTGGTTTAAAATATTCATAGTATTTTGTTATTCACTCTTGTAAGTGAAAAGAAGGAATAATTTTATGAATTATTTTTATAGAAAATTATTGTTATCCTTTTTGGAAAATCAAATTGTTTTTACAAGGAAATCTTTGATTGGTTTTCATGAACTTTGAATAATGATAAAAAAGTTGTTTATGAGAAAAGGAGATTTCTTCATGACTTACAAGTCATATTATTATTATAAACGCTTGATTAACATGAAGAAAGGTTTATTCATGACTTATACGTCATATTATTATTATTACCGCTTGATTATTAACATCAAGAAGGGTTCATGCTTCAAAGTCTGCTACTTGTTGGCAATTATTGTTACCCCTTGAAATAGATTCGTGGTGGGATGACTAACTTGAGGGATGTACACACTTAGGAAAAGCAATAGGAGATAAGAAGTGTAATTGTTTTCAAGATTATTTTTAATCTAAGTTATTTGGAAAGAGTTTGTTCTTAAAAGTTATTCTTGAATTATTAGTTAAAGTGTTTGGAAAGAGGTTGTTCTTGAATTATTAGTGATGGAGTTCTGAAATATAAATTATTACGAACTAACAAATGTGTTACTTATCTAGTAGATTTCGTACTCGGTTTTATACTGTCGTGTATCTCTCGCTCGCACAGCACCCGACCCCCCTCGCACCCGCACTCTCGCTCGCCCCGCATAGCACGTACAACGAGTGTTCGTGCTCGTGTGCTTGTGTGTCATGTGTTTGTTGTTCGTTCGTTCTTCGATCGTTGTTTCGTTTCGATATCGTTTCTTCCGGTTAATTCTTAAACCTTCTCCTCTAAATATTATTTAATTATTATTCATATATTTTACTGATTTTAATTATTTAATGTTTTTAGTTAATATTAATAATTAAAATTAGTTGTATTATATTCTATATCGAATTTGAGAAATTTATATCGTTGAGATTATTATTATATTTCCAGAATATATATTTTATGTTTAAAGTGAGTTTTAAGCATGCATGATAATAATAGTTTTTCATATTTTTAAAGCCTATACTAGTAGTACTATGTTTCAGGGTTTGGAAAATATGATTTCCGTTGTCAAAAGGTTTTTGGAAATTGTTTTAGCATATTTATAAGTTTAGATATGCTGCTGGAATTTTAGAAAGATTATTAATTTAGAGTTATTTGTTATTTGGTAGGCAGAGATTACTCTTTAGGCAACTTCTAGTTTGAGAAAGTGGCCTCCCGTTCGGTCAACACAAGGTACGTACATTATTACGTGTTATGTGGCTTAGTATCATGTATAAGAACCTAATTTGTTCGTATATGTGATTTCTGGAAATTATTTTACATGTTTTATGCCTGTGTGCAACATGTGACTTAGAATTGTTTATGAATATTGAATTATATGTTTGTATGGAAGAATTGATGCAAGCATGTCAAGATAGTTTATTTATTAATTCGCATAAGAATTAGTATATGTTAAAGTGAATCATGTAATGCATGTATTCTTTGAGAAGTATCATTTTATTATCTTATGAGGACCGTGGACCTTATTTGGTAAGTTTACAAGTTATACCTATATAAAGGTAAGATTATTGTTGGCTAGGTTCAACAATTATAGGAAGTTAAGACTAATAGTCTTGGATTGTAAGTTGTGATCACTTGTTAAATACAAAGATAAAAGAAGTTCAGTTGTGAATGATTTTTATTTATATGTTATTGGTATGTGTGTGTGTGTCAACACAGAAATAATATGTAAATAACGTAAAGTGTAACGAGAATAGTTATAGACTTTAGACTTGTGCACGTCTAGAGTTGGACGTTAAGGGTTGGGGTTATGGTGAGCGTGCCATAGCTTTTCTAGGAATGGATTGATCACCATCCCTCTTTTATTTCAAAGGTTCATCGATATCGCAGGTCACTCTGAAATGCGGAGTCGCGCCCGCATTTCACACTAGTAGGCAAGACAACTCGTTCCAATAACTATTCCATTTAAGTAATAAAAAGATGTTTTGAGTTTAGTTCTGTAAAAATTGCCTGCAGTTTTTATATGATTATTTATTATTTATTCCTACACGTTATTGTTTAGTATCATGTTTAGGAATGTTTATGTTTGATATGTAGTACTCAGCTTTGCTGATTACGTGCTTTGTTTGTGTGTGTGATCATGGCGCATCTCATTGGGAATCTGGAGTGCAGAGACTGTGTATCTAGCATAGTTTAATTTCTGCTTTCGTAGGAACATGTTTTATTTCAGTTGTCTGAATATTTAAGTTGGTTTGTTTAGATTCTAGACATTGTCATTTATTTGGTGAGTTTTAATAAAGTTGGTTTTTGGTTAATCGTTTTTTCGCTGCAAAATTCTGAATAAGCCGATACGTTATCACACGGGCGATAATGCATGGGTAATTCTCTAAGTTTTATATTGTAAAGGTATTTCTGAAAAGAGAGAATTATCGGGGTGTTACAACCACTCACTTTATATGTCCGCTACCGCAACACGAGTGCACCACACAACCACATTTCGTCCCTCTGAAAAAAAAAATTTTTTTTTTTTTTCGGACTCCTCAACCTTTCGAAAAAAAAAAACACCAATTTCGAACCTTAATTTCCGAAAAAAAAAATTCGGTCCTTAAAAAAAAATTGATCCTCTAAATATTTTCGTCTCACTTTTCGAAATGAAACGTAGGAGCATACTAAGGTTTCCTTCAAGTAACCCATAAGCTAGGCAACTTAAAACTAAAGTCACTTAATAAGCTAGTTAGTTAGGCGCCTATAAGTCTTAAACTAACCTAAAGCTCCCAGATACCACTTGTAACACCCCGATAATTCTCTCTTTCTAGAAAATACTTTATAACAAACTAGAGAATTACCCAGGCATTATCGCCCGTGTGATAACGTTTCGGCTTACTCAGAATTTGCAGCGGAAAACTTATTAAAACAAAAATCAACTTTATTAAACTTATGAAACCAAATACAATGTCAAACTTAACACACCAACTAAATAAACCTCAAACTTAAATAAGATGTTCCTACGAAACAACTTAAATATACTAATGTCACAAAAGCCTCTCCATTCCAGATTCCCCAATGGTATGCATCTTCGAACCTGTAATGTCAATGCTTTCTTGACTCTGCTCCCCGAAGGATCACCACAGGATCAATAGGCAAAGCCATGATCACAAACACAGACAAGCACGTAATCAGCAAAGCTGAGTACTACATATCAGACATAAATAATCCTAAACATGATACTACAACATAACTTGCAGGAATAAATAATAACATAAGTAATAATACTGCAGATGACTTTACTGAACTAACTTAACTAACTTTTATTCACTTTAATGGAATAGTTATGGACGAGTTGTCCTGCAATAAAATGAAATGGGCGCGACTCCGCATTCAGATGACCTGCGATATCGAGGAACCTTTGAATAAAAAGGATGGTGATCAACCAATCCTAGAAAGCTATGGCACGCTACCATAACCCAACCCTTAGTGTCCAACTCTAGACGTGCACCAGTCTAAAGTCTATAACTTATTCTCGTTTCACTTTACGTTAATATATTTTATTACTTGTGTTGACACCACAACAACAAATAACACACAATTCAATAATCACTAATCAACAACATTCTTTTTATCTTTGATTAACAAGTGTTCACAACTTATCAATCAAGACTCCTTTTATTTCTTTTATCCTTTGTTGAACCTAGCCAACAGAAATCCGTACCTTTAATAGGTATAATCCATACTTACCAAATAAGATCCACGGTTCTTATAAGATAAATAATAATCTCCAAGAATCTATGTAACACATGATTCCAACTTACTTAAATTAATCCACTTACGAATTAATACCAAAACTGAACTTATTGCTTGCATCAAACTTCCATACAAACAAGTCATACTCATACATATTCTCAGTTTACATGTAGCACACAGGCAAGTAACATGTAAAGAATTCAGTAAATCATATAATGAACAACAAGGTCCTATACATGATACTAATAATAAAAACATCCCTAAGCATGTTTCTAACCATATAGCACGTAGACTATGTACGTACCTTGTATAAACGCAACGGTAGGCCACTTTATGCTCTAAAAGTCCCCTACAGAATTCTCCGCCTAGAAACATCAAATAATCAAGTAAATACTTGAACTAAAAAAATACAGCAACTTTAAAAACGTCCCAAACCCTTTTAAACGTCTTTAAAAATCGTTTTTATAATTTAAACTCTCGTATTTTTAATCCCTAGTATAGTACAACTATTCTAGTGATTAAAAATCATTAAAAACCTTAAAATACTAACTTTCTGAATTTCCAGCATTTATAAAATTTTCTAAACCTTCTGAAAATATTTTAAATGCATATAAAAATCGTATTCCAATCAAAATTCATATTCATACTTTAAATATACGATTTCTAGTGATTTAAAACCCTAAAAATCACATCTTTCATGATTAAAACTAAAATAATAAATCTGAAATTTTTTCTTTTATACATATGAAACCGAAATATTTTCATAATAAATAACTTCAAATCTATAATCATGTAAATAGAATAAAATAACAATAAAAATTAGACTTTAATGGAATCTTAAAGGAGAAGTAAAGAAAACAACCAAACAAGGAGGAAAGGGGCGCCGGACTGGACAGCAGCAAGGACCGGCGGCAGCAGTTTTTCGGCTTCAAGAAATGTTTGTGACGTTTCTTGTTCAACAAGAAACGTTACTTAGCGAAGAAGAAACGATTTTTGAGAGAAAAATGAAACTCACGCTCAAGAGGAAGAGGAGAGAGAAAATGTCGAGTGAGAGAGAGAGAACTCGAATCACGTGCAAGGGAGGAGAGAGAAAATAAAGTGTAGGGCAAAATATTTGGGTTTTTAGGATATTTAAATAGGCTAATCCTATTGGGCTTAGGAAAAGGAATTTCAATAATTAAAACTTTGATGACTAACAAGATGGGCTTATTAGGACTTTAGTCATCAAATATCCTTTCCCTTTTTATTACTTTTGGGCTTTCGATTCCATTAAGTTTTCTTTTCAAATATGCTTTTAATAATTAAATCTTATTTAAAACACGCTTAATTAAAATATTACAAATTTATTAAGCTAGAAAAATATTTTTAGTTGACTTTTAAAATAGTCAACCCTTTTTAAAAGTCAAATCATTTTCCAAACTCATTTGGATTTAAATATAATACATAAATACTTAATATATTTATGAAAATCCTTTAAAAATGTGGGGGATTACAGTCTACCCCCCTTAAAAGAAGTTTCGTCCCGAAACTTAACACAAAACCCTCGTACTTTCAAAAGTTTGAACTAACATTTCGAAAACTTTTGGGAAAAGGTAGTGCCTCTCGTGCACTTTCCCATTTTTAAAACACTTGTGTTACTTAGAACACTTTTCTTATGCGGAGACTCTACTTCTTTTGCACTAACATGTGCAAATTGCCCAACATAGGCATACATATACATGAAAATCTCATAAAAATAGACAAAAAGCGCGAAATTTATCGCATTCTACCCCCTTAAAGAAAACGAGTTACGCCCTCGTAACTCACCTCAAGGAATAGGTCTGGATACTTTTTCTTCATATCCTCTTCGGCTTCCCACGTTGCCTCTTCTGACTCGTGGTTAGACCAAAGAACTTTGACAATATGAACATCCTTGTTACGCGTACTACGCACTTTCCTGTCGAGAATCTTGACAGGTCTTTCCTCATAAGTGAGGCTACTATCTATCTGAACTCGTTCAGGCTCTAACACATGGCGCTCATCAGGGATATAGCGCTTCAATTGGGATATATGAAAACATCATGCATCTTTTCAAACTCCATTGGCAATGCCAATCTATAAGCTACTTTCCCAATGCGCTCCAAAATCTCATATGGGCCTACATATTTAGCACTCAGCTTGCCCTTTTTCCCAAATCTCATAACGCCTTTGGTGGGTGATACTTTCAGGAATACTTTATCACCTACAGCGAACTCATCTTCGCGCCGTTTTAAGTCTGCATAACTCTTCTGCCTATCTTGCGCAGCTTGAATTCAGCCTGAATCAATCTAACGTTCTTGACGGTCTCCTCAATGAATTCTGTCCCCAAAACTAATTCTCACTATAGTCATTCCAGCAAATGGGACTTCTACACTTCCGTCCATATAACGCCTCAAAAGGTGCCATCTTATACTCGCATGGTAACTATTATTGTAAAGAACTCAAATAATCTAATTGGTCCTCCCAACTTCCTTGAAAATCTATAGCACAAGCTCGCAACAATTCTTCCATAGTTTGGTTAGTCCTCTCAGTCTGACCATCGGTCGCAGGGTGAAAGGCGGTACTCATCTTTAATGTTGTCCCAAGGTTTGATTGGACCTTTTTCCAAAACTTGATAGAAATCTAGAGTCACGGTCGAAATAATGTCCTTTGGAACTCCGTGCAATCTCACTACATGCTTGATATAGGTTGTAGCGAGTTGCTTCTTCTTCCATGTCTCCTTAATAGGTATGAAAACAGCGGACTTGGTCAGTCTATCCACTATAACCCAAATGGTATCATTTCCACTCCTCGACTTGGGTAAGGCAGTCACAAAGTCCATAGAAATCGAATCCCACTTCCATCCAGGAACCTCTAGTGGTTGGACTTTCCCCATGGGCTCTTATGATCTATCTTCACTTTCTGACAGGTTAGACACTTAGACACATACTCAGCTACTTCTCGCTTCATGTTCGGCCACCAATATATCACCTTAAGATCCTTATACAGCTTGTCACCCCCAGGGTGCACAGAATACGGAGTATTATGCCCCTCATCCATAAGACGTCTTTTTGTGTCATTGCACTTCTGTGGTACACACCACCTCCTTTAAACCTTAGACTCCCATCATCATGAATCTTGAAGTCTACTTCCTTACCTTGCTTCATTTTCTCTTTATCTTATCTAGATGCTCATCCCACTTGACCCTCAATGATCTCATCGAAAACTGACACTCCCAAAGAAAGTTACTAAGTCTAGCCTCACTTTCCCCAGGATTTAAAATTTCTAGGTTCAACCTTTGCATATCTCTACAAACTCCTCAGGACTATCAAAGCACTCAAGCTATGACTCGATTTCCGACTCAAGGCGTCAGCAACCACATTTGCTTTCCCTTCATGATACTGGATGTCTAGATCGTAATCCTTAATCAACTCTAGCCATCTCCTTTGTCTCATATTCAAGTCTTTTTGTGTAAAATGTATTTCAAGCTCTTATGGTCTGTGAATATCTTGCAAGTTCCCCATAAAGATAATGTCTCCAAATCTTCAATGCAAACACTATGGCAGCTAACTCTAGATCATGGGTAGGGTAATTAGCCTCATAAGGTTTCAGTTGACGCGATGCATAAGCTATTACCTTACCATTCTGTTGCAATACACAACCCAAACCATTCTTCGAAGCATCACTATAGACCTCAAATCCCTCATTCCCATCAGGTAGGGTTAAGACAGGTGCAGTGGTTAAACGATCCTTCAAGATCTGGAAAGCTTCCTCACACTTCTCATTCCACTCAAACTTGGACTCCTTTTTCATCAGATTAGTCATAGGTCTTGCTATCTTTCGAGAAATCTCTCACAAATCTCCTATATAGCCAGCTAAACCCAAGAAACTCTAATGTCAGTCACACTCTTTGGAGTTGGCCACTCACTCACAGCTTGAATCTTAGCAGGATCTACAGAGACTCCTTCCTTAGACACAAAATGACCCAAGAATGCTACTTTCTCCAAACGAAACTCACACTTAGAGAACTTGGCATATAGTTGGTTCTTCCTCAAGGTTTCCAAATATATCCTCAAATGTTCATCGTGTTCGGTTTCATTCCTCGAATAAATCAAAATGTCATCAATGAAAACCACTACGAACTTATCTAAAAACTCTGAAAGATTCTATTCATCAATCCATAAATATAGCAGGAGCATTGGTTAACCCAAATGGCATTACAGTGAACTCGTAGTGACCATAACGCGTTCTAAAGGCAGTCTTAGGTACATCCTTATCAGCTACCCTCAATTGTGATATCCTGAACGTAAGTCAATCTTCGAGAACACACTGCTCCATTCAATTGATCGAATAGGTCATCTATTCTAGGCAAAGGGTACTTGTTCTTATGGTAACATTATTCAACTCCCTATAGTCATACATAACCTATACTCCCATCCTTTTTCTTCACGAACAAAACAGGAGCTCCCCAAGGCGATGCACTAGGTCTGATATAACCCTTATCCAAAAGTTCTTGCAATTGCGTCTTTAACTCACTCATCTCAGGAGGTGCCATTCTATAAGGTGCCTTAGATATAGGTGCAGTTCCAGGAACTAAGTCTATGGTAAACTCAACAGCTCTTGCAGGCGGCATACCTGAAATTTCACTCGGAAATACGTCCATAAACTCATTCACTATTGGAACATCCTCAAGTTTTAACTCGACTTCTTTACTCACATCTTGCACGCTACAGAAAAACAGCTCACACCCCTTTCTCATCAACTTCTGCACTTGCAGAGCAGAGATCACCCAAAGTTTTAGGTTTCCCAAATCGTCTATATGAGGTAAATTTTCCCGAAGGGTTTCTCAACACTACTTTCTGGACTTCACAATCGATCCTGGCCTTGTAATGACTCAACCAGTTCATCCCAAGAATCACATCTAAATCTCCTAAGTTAAACTCGATAAACTCGGATGGAAAGACACTCCCTCCTATCTTCAAAGGTAAGTTCTTAAACAACTTAGTACACTTAACGACTTCCCCAGTAGGAATACTAACAGACAAGTCAATTGACTCATACTCCACCAATCCCAGACTCTTTAAAACAGAAGGCGAAATAAAAGAATAAGTAGCCCCCGAATCGAATAACGTTTTAACGAAAACTGAGTTGATAGAGAAATTACCAGTTACCACATCCGCAGATCTCTCTGCCTCGTTATGACTCATCACGAACACTTTTCCTGCAGGTTTGTTCTGGGTAGGATTATCATTAGAGTAGGCCTACTATGGTTCCTTGGTTATTCTGACCTCCAGGCTTAGGACCCTGGTTCCCTATTTGATTAGACCCTGGTCTAGCCTGATTACCTTTCCCTGATTCTTCAATACCTTTCCTGCTTGGCGTAGCACTCAACTCTCTATGACCCTTCTTCTGGCAGTAATGACAGGTCACTAGTCTCCTTACAGTCTCCCAGGATGGTTTTTGTTGCACTCTTGCAATTGGTAACCCCTTCAGGTCTACCCTGACTACGGTTTCCTGGTTGTTCTTCCTTGGAAATTCCCATTCCCATTCCGGTTTTTCTTAAAGTTACTTTGGTTTCCCCAGTACTAACCTCCTTTCTCTTTTCACCAACTATTCCAGCCTTCTTATCCCTTCTCGATTGCAACCCATAAATATGAGAAGCTCTCCCATACACTACATCTAAGATGTAAAGGTTCACCCCCTAACCCAGCTGGATCTCATCAGTCAACCCCTTCGAACCTCTGAGCCTTAAGCTCCTCAGTAGCTACCACCTCAGGTGCAAACCTAGACAAGGTTATGAACTTACTATATATTCAGAAATAGTCAATACCACCATTCTAAGGTTATGAACTCTTGGGCTTTCTGCTTTCTCATGAAGGCAGGGTAAAACTTTCCTCTCAGCACAATCACAAAGGCTTCCCAATTGAATCCCTCAGCAGCACTCAATCTAGCCCCATTTTCTCTCCACCACAAATCAGCCTCATCCTTTAGGTATAAACAGCTGTCCTACTCTCATATCAGCAGGGCAATTACTACCTCAAACAACTTTTCAAATTCCCTAATCCAGTTTTCTAGGAAAGTAGGGTCAGCTTGTCCCTTAAAGTAAGGTGGTTTCACTTTGGACAGTCTTTCAAACATTCTCCAGCAGTCTCTGGACGTTCAACCTTGTCCTGATTCAGTTTCTCCGCCAAGAGCGAATAGCATCAGCTAGTTCAGTGTTGTTAGCCATTCTACTTCGGGACCTGAAAGTAATATAACTCTACTCAGGCTCCAGAAAACTCGTATAGTCATCTAAGCAAGACAATACTTGATTTGATCACTAAAGATCGCATCACATACAATTTCACTAAGTTTCAACATGGAATGTTCACTAATATTCATACAGTTGTTCACGTAAGTAAATTCATAGTCACATGAATTTAAGCAAGAAAATTGTAATCACATGATGAAATAATAAATAAAAAAATATTCCCCATTACGTGTCCAAAATAAATTTTTACTCCTTGAATAAACAAACTAAATTTTATTCTTCCATAGAAGGGAAAAGAAAAAGTGAAATAAAATAACACACTAGTATATATATATATTTCCTAAAATGCTAATCCATAAAAACTTTGTCTTATTGGCACATACCCAACATTATTCTTATAACTAAAACCTTATGTACGTCTATATATATATATAAAAAAAATATCTATATGTTTATAAACTATGGCACTACACTGCCATCCTTATCCTTATCTTCCTTATATTGTTGAGGTACAAAGTCTTCATCACTAACTTCGTCCTCTTCGTCAGTCTCATAGTAGTCAACGAATTTTCTCTTGATCTTAGACTGCCTAGTAGGTATGGTGTCCAAGTCTTCCTCAGGTTCAGATTCCACCCTCATACATGCATCATATATGTCTTCCCTGGTAGTACCTCTAGCATGATCCATTTCTATGATGACTTCATCATCCCTAGCATAATGTCTTCTCAAGATGCGAGCATTATCCAATGCAGTTCTTCATATTCCCTATGGTCAATGGGTGGATGATGGTCGTCGTCTTCATCGTCAGTCAGGACGATAGGGTTAAAATAGTTTCCTAAATTTGCAGCCATAATAGTAGAGCTACATCACAATAAACCAAAAGGTTTAGCACTCTTCCTTAACGTGTTCCCACCAAGAATCAAAGGGTAACAAAACAAAGGCATGTAAAATATAACATCTTAACAGGCAAAAAGGATATAACAATTAGCAGGGAAGAAAACATTCATGCATCGTTAGTAGGGAAGAAAAATAATAATGCACTTATTTGCAGGGAAGAAAATAATGATGATGCTGAACTAATTTTTCAATGCAGGCATATAATATTTCTATCCTATATGCCCTTCTATACTACCCATTCTCACAATGTCATCTATAAACCTTAAAGGCATGAAAATAATGCAGACACTTTTTATATAAACTTACTTTTGTGCCTAAAATAAATTTTCTAGGAAAAAAAATTTTGAACTCCAAGGTTACTCGAAAAAAAATGTTACTCGAAATTTTTTTTTTTTTTTTTCGAACTCAGCACGTTTTTCGAAAATTTTATTTATTTTTTTTTTTTCCGGACTCCTCAACCTTTCGAAAAAAAAAACACCAATTTCAAACCTTAATTTCCGAAAAAAATTTCGGTTCTTAAAAAAAAATTGATCCTCTAAATATTTTCGTCTCACTTTTCGAAATGAAACGTAGGAGCATACTAAGGTTTCCTTCAAATAACCCATAAGCTAGGTAACTTAAAACTAAAGTCACTTAATAAGCTAGTTAGTTAGGCGCCTATAAGTCTTAAACTAACCTAAAGCTCCCAGATACCACTTTGTAACACCCCAATAATTCTCTCTTTCTAGAAAATACCTTTATAACAAACTAGAGAATTACCCAGGCATTATCGCCCGTGTGATAACGTTTCGGCTTACTCAGAATGTTGCAGCGGAAAACTTATTAAAACAAAATCAACTTTATTAAACTTATGAAACCAAATAACAATGTCAAATTAACACACACCAACTAAATAAATGTCAACTTAAATAAATTTCCTACGAAACAACTTAAATAATACTAATGTCACAAAAGCCTCTCCATTCCAGATTCCCCAATGGTATGCATCTTCGAACCTGTAATGTCAATGCTTTCTTGACTCTGCTCCCCCGAAGGATCACCACAGGATCAATAGGCAAAGCCATGATCACAAACACAGACAAGCACGTAATCAGCAAAGCTGAGTACTACATATCAGACATAAATAATCCTAAACATGATACTACAACATAACTGGAGGATAAATAATAACATAAATAATAATACTCTGCAGATGACTTTTACTGAACTAAACTTAAACTAACTTTTTATCACTTTAATGGAATAGTTATTGGACGAGTTGTCCTGCCAATAAAAATGAAATGGGGCGCGACTCCGCATTTCAGAGTGACCTGCGATATCGAGGAACCTTTGAATAAAAAGGATGGTGATCAACCCATTCCTAGAAAAGCTATGGCACGCTACCATAACCCAACCCTTATGTCAACTCTAGACGTGCACCAGTCTAAAGTCTATAACTTATTCTCGTTTCACTTTACGTTATATATTTATTACTTGTGTTGACACCACAACAACAATAACACACAATTCAATAATCACATAATCATAACAACATTCTTTTTATCTTTGATTAACAAGTGTTCACAACTTATCAATCAAGACTCCTTTTATTTTCTTTTTATCCTTTGTTGAACCTAGCCAACAGAAATCCGTACCTTTATATAGGTATAATCCATACTTACCAAATAAGATCCACGGTTCTTATAAGATAAATAATAATCTCCAAGAATCTATGTAACACATGATTCCAACTTACTTAAATTAATCCACTTACGAATTAATACCAAACTGAACTTATTGCTTGCATCAAACTTCCATACAAACAAGTCATACTCATACATATTCTCAATTTACATGTAGCACACAGGCAAGTAACATGTAAAGTAATTCATAGTAAATCATATACATGACAACAAGGTCCTATACATGATACTAATAATAAAAACATCCCTAAGGCATGTTCTAAACCATTTAGCACGTAGACTATGTACGTACCTTGTATAAACGCAACGGTAGGCCACCTTTATGCTCTAAAAGTCCCCTACAGTGAATTCTCCGCCTAGAAAAACAAATAATCAAGTAAATACTTGAACTAAAAAAATACAGCAACTTTAAAAACGTCCCAAACCCTTTAAACGTCTTTAAAAATCGTTTTTATAATTTAAACTCTCGTTATTTTTAATCCCTAGTATAGTACAACTATTCTAGTGATTAAAAATCATTAAAAACCATAAAATTTCTGAATTTCAGCATTTATAAAATTTTCTAAACCTTCTGAAAATATTTTAAATGCATATAAAATCGTATTCCAATCAAAATTCATATTCATACTTTAAATATACGATTTCTAGTGATTTAAAACCCTAAAAATCACATCTTTCATGATTAAAACTACAAATAATAAATCTGAAATTTTTTTTCCTTTTATACATATGAAAACCGAAACTACGTTTTTCATAATAAATAACAATTCAAATTATAATCATGTAAATAGAATAAAATAACAATAAAAATTAGGACTTTAATGGAATCTTAAAGGGGAAGTAAAGAAAACAACCGAAACAAAAGGAGGAAAGGGGCGCCGGACTGGAAACAGCAGCAAGGACCGGCGGGCAGCAGGATTTTCGGCTTCAAGAAATTATTCGTGACGTTTCTTGTTCAACAAGAAACGTTACTTAGCGAAGAAGAAACGATTTTTGAGAGAAAAATGAAACTCACGCTCAAGAGGAAGAGGAGAGAGAAAATGTCGAGTGAGAGAGAGAGAATTCGGAAGTCACGTGCAAGGGAGGAGAGAGAAAATAAAGTGT
This sequence comes from Beta vulgaris subsp. vulgaris, assembly GCF_026745355.1. NCBI lineage: Eukaryota > Viridiplantae > Streptophyta > Magnoliopsida > Caryophyllales > Amaranthaceae > Beta > Beta vulgaris. The sequence goes on along the minus strand of NC_079205.1, from coordinate 24,647,835 downwards.
AGGGCAAAATATTTGGGTTTTTAGGATATTTAAATAGGCTAATCCTATTGGGCTTAGGAAAAGGAATTTCAATAATTAAAACTTTGATGACTAACAAGATGGGCTTATTAGGACTTTAGTCATCAAATTATCCTTTCCCTTTTTATTACTTTTGGGCTTTCGATTCCATTAAGTTTTTTTTCAAATATGCTTTTAATAATTAAACTCTTATTTAAAACACGCTTAATTAAAAATTACAAATTTATTAAGCTAAGAAAAATATTTTTAGTTGACTTTTAAAATAGTCAACCCTTTTTAAAAGTCAAATCATTTTCCAAACTCATTTGGATTTAAATATAATTACATAAATACTTAAATATATTTATGAAAATCCTTTAAAAATGTGGGGGATTACACCCACCTCCTCATAATTCCTACAAGAACAACTAACAAACTTGTTGACACAATCAAAAGTGACTTGGTGTGTCCGTTGTGGATGCTTCTCAGGCCACACTTTATAAACTAATATTGTGTCATCCATAGTCAACAACTCACAAATAGTACCCAAAGAACACACAAATTCTTGCTTAAAATCCCTAAACATTGTAGCTGTGTAAATTTGACTAGCATGTTTCAACATACCCGTCATAGGAAAATAAGACTTGGGGATAGATTTAGAATCAACAAGTTCATCATTGGTTTCAATTTGTCTCCATCGTGACATAGTGTTTTGAAACATACCAAAAAAACCATACAAGCTTGTTGTATTGGAAGCTTGAAAGCCTATAGCATTATTAGTACTTTCACTACGTTGGGAAGACAAAATTCCAGCTGAGAAGAAGTCCTTACTCAATGTTGTGGACCACTTATCCTTCAACTGATACAAACGAGCAAACCACTTGTCTCCTTCTAGGCCATACTTCTTCATCATATAATCCCAACTTGCCTCAAACTCAACGCTATCATAACAACCACGAAGACATTTCTTAAAAGCATCGGAAAATGTGTCATCACTCTTCAAAGTCCCATAGTGACTAACTGCATTCTGATAAAGATGCCACTGGCATAGCCTCGCTCTCGTGTTAGGAAACACCTACATACCATAATTTTATTATAAACACATTTAAGATATCCGTACTCAGATAAATCCATTAAGTAACCATTTTATGTCATTTAATGACCAACATAACATAATCCCTAAACATTACATAATGATTAAAAGTCATAAATGTCAGTTTTCTATTAAGTACTCATTATTCCTTTAAAAGTTACCAGTTTAGTGCATTATGTGACCACTCTAAATAAAAAGACTCTGGTCTGTAAATATTGACACAGGACAAACTCCACCCATACATTTCTTGAAAACCTCAAAGAGCCAAACAAATGTATCAATTGTCTCGTCCGACAAAAAGCAACACCCAAACATTACATTCTTCCAATGATGGTTTATACCCACAAATGCACCACATATCAAATTATACCTATTTGTACGATAAGTGGTATAAAAAACAGTAACATCTCCATACAATTTATAATCATCCTTCACCATAGAATCGCGCCAAAACACATTACACAACCTACCCATGCTATCCAATTAAACCCTATAAAAAAGTCATCCTCATCAGCAACCCTTTGGCTAAGCTTATCGATGACAACTTGTGCATCACCTCCTTCAATTGCCTTCATCTTTAGCCTATTCACAAAATTGTAGTGGTCACGAGAAGTGTGACCAAGGTCCTCTGCACCACCATACTGGTGACATTCATATCGATATTGCACAGCAGGACGCATTGATGCTTCTGTAATAACAATAATTTCTTTCGCTTTGCCATCCCCAATGGCCCTTTCTGAACGGTGGTAATGTTGCCACTCAGTACGTGTAAGCTCATGATTATGCACAAGCACATGACCTATAACTTCATGCATCCCCGAATCATTTAACTTCACCCTCATCATTGCATTACACCCTGTCTTTGTAACAATAACCCTCCGTTGCTTCCGCTTTCTCTCATTGCCATCCTCATCAACAACAACATCCGGAACAGAAACAAAATCACTTTGACCATCCGGTTTTCCATGACACGAACAAACAAAATACTTTTCCTTCGTTAAATACAACATTTCCCTCAACCCTACCAATCCTAGATGTATTACTTCCTAATGCTAAAACCCAATGCTCCAGAATGCAGACGATACAATTCATACAATTCCTCAATTGTTTTCTTTTGCACACCAATAAGACTACCGCTAATATCAAGCTCGTCTTCTGCCACAAATCACAAAAAGACACCATAAAAACTTAATCAGTGACCACTTTAGGCCATAAAGTCACTATTATAACAAAATACATAATGTCATATTCAGATATAATATAACAACATATTTCTGCCAAAAAAAAAATGAAAAACGTATTCTGCCAAGAATTTCTGTTACCAGTGCATTCTTCAACAATTGAATCAACTGATTGTAGTTGATTATGAATCATTGCATCTAATGGTTCATTTTCATTATATATTGCATCAACTACTTCTAGTTGAGTATGAATGACTTGATTTGCTGATTCACTTTCATTATCTGCTGCATCCGCTAATAAAAATTCTTCACATACATTTCATAATCCATTCTAAAAAAAAATCAGCGATTGAATTCGAAAATTCTTCAAAACCGATTGCAATCAAAAATCTAACAATATAATTCAAACAAATTACTGATTTTGAACATAATAAGTTTGATTGCAACAAAATTGAACATAATACAAGCAAGAATACGAAAAAATACCTCAATCAAGCTAAAAAAGATACCTCAATCAAGCTCAAAATTGCAGCAACTATTAGTGAAGAAATTCGAAATTACATGCAGCAACTATACCCTAAAAAATTAAGTGAAAAAACCAGATTTTTATCCAGAATTGATTGTGAGGCAGAAAGCGAAGAAGATCGACATTAAATTGCAAAGAAAACGAAGAATATTGATGAATTATTGGAAGAAGATTGATGCAAGCAAACTTCCGCCGTTTTTTTTAGAGAGAAAATACTGAATTATGGTTTTATGGTTTAGAACATAATAAATATGGTAGCTGAATTTCAGGCTGAGGTGGCAAATATTTTTGACATGTTTAAGTATGAGTTGGATCAGGCTGAGAGTCATGAATTATTGGGCCTGGGCTGGTTTGAGAAGGGTTATATCATGTATTTGAAAAACTAAAATTGATTTCAAAATACCGAACCAAAGCAGACGAAACGCTTACCTAGTGTAACTTGGTCGCCAAAAGTGACCATGAAGAAGCAAAACTCCAATTCCGTTTCTCGGCCCTCTCTCCTCAATTTGGAAATCTGAATTCCCCATTCTCCCGTGTTTTGGATTAAACAAAAACAAGTATACCAGTACTACTAGGTGTCTTTGTTTCATCGATGAACGCGTCAAATTATATGGACAAGCAGATAATGGACTTGTCTCGATCAAAGAGTAATTCCCTCAACAACAACAACAACAACAACATCAACAGCAACGATTTCTTAGATCTGATGAATCCTCAGTCCGAAGAAGAAAGCGATAATAATGGAGGATCATCTTTGAAGAACAAAGATGAGATCTTACCCAACTATGATTTCCAGCCGATTCATCGTTCCACCATCGCTCTTCAGTCTCTCTCCTCCGATCCTCCTCCTCCTCCTCCTCCTAGTGCCGCCGTTAGGGCTTGGAATTCCGTCGACTCCAAGGTTAATTCCTCTCCACTAAGACTATTCTTCACTACTGCTTCTTTTCCGTATTTTGCTTGCTCAAGTTTCTTATCTGTTGTTTTTGTGTGATCCAATTGTATGTTCTGCTTTCATTTATGTTGATTTCTAGATGTTGTTTGCACTTATGTTCGAAATATTGGGTGTCAATGACGGAAATGTTACGTCAATTGGTCGGTTGGTACTAGGCGTATTGATTTACTGTCATTTTGATGTGTTTTGTTAATTTGAAGGTTGGATCGCGTAATCTGAAATTAGCGGATCACATTTCAGGGGCTACCCCAACTTAGAGGGGGTTATTTGGGAATTCTGTCTTGCCGGAGAAGTAGAAGTTAGCTAGTGACTTACTTTTAGGGTTTCTTGAGCTTGGGAGTTTTATACGTGTTTGAGAAATAATGACGAAGAAATAGTGGTGTTATGTGGCTTATTTTATATCAAGATGCATAAATTGGCTGTATAAGGTGGGTGCCAAGGGGTATAAATTTGTCATCTTCCTTAGTACTTTTCTTTTGGGGATTTTTGGTCTTTGTTTGCCTGCATAAGTGATGTATCTTGTAATCATACAAAGCAGGTTAATAAGACCGGAAGTTCACTGTTTTGACCAATGCATTCTTTCTTAAAACATGAAATTTTGTCGACTTCAGTTTGAGTGTATCTATTATCCCTTTGTCTGCTCAATATCTTCCATAAACTTTGGATACAAAGAGACAAGAAGTCAAGAACCAATTAGTAATTTGAGAAACATTTTAGAGCTTTACAGAGAGGAGACATGGAAGTTATGCTGACTATTTAGTACATGCTGAATATAATAAACTGTATCAGCCTCACTGGAAATCAATATATATTTAGGTTCCCTCAAAGTTTGGCGCATAGATGAAAACTGCTCTGCTCTTGAGAAGATAGTTATTGTTCTGCTGGGCTGCTACTGATATCAACAGATTCCGTTGATGTCTGTTGGAGCATGTACAGGTAAAAGATGGTAACTTGTTACTTCCTTAAAAAAGTATTTGGCATTTTTAAAAATAGCCACTTTCAAATTTTTTGTAGGACCTGCAAATGCATAAGTCCTGATTCCAAGTTCCCAACCAACTATCTTTCCTTTCCCTAATGGCTGATTAGGCTGTTAGCAACCCTGTTGGTTACGATGTCTGCTATTAACTTTGCCTTTGCTCGTCAATGATGACCTTTATATTAGTGCAACTTTCATCGTAAGCCATGTCGACGAGACTATTACTACATCTTAAATCCTCCTTCCTCATGATATCTGCCTTGCCACACTGTTCTTATTCATTACCAAATAGCCTTGGTATTATCTCAGATGAAAAAAAAAATAAGGATTTAAAACCAGAATGCAATCTATGATAATATTTAGTATGACGTAGCTCTGAGAATAGTTATGATACCAATGGCTTAGAAAGCTTTTTGAAAGGGCTAAATCTTAGTGATCTGTTGAGACAGTTCATAAATGAATGTGGCGAAGTCGCAAAGATGCATATGCTATGTTGGAAGTATGGACATACAAGAAAGGTTTGGTTGAGGAATGAGATAATCAGGAAGAAAGTAGGAGTTACATCTACCGAACATAAGATGCGGGAGAATAGGCTAAGTTGGTATGGACATGTAAGACGGAGACCAAGTAATGCATCGGTTAGGAGCCTTGAAGAGTCACAAAGTGATGAGATTGTAAAAGGTAGGAGAAGATATAACATAAGACGACTTGGATGACGCCGATTGAGAGTGATCTGATTCTACTTGGGACTTAGGAAAATATGATGTTGGATATGGTGGACTAGAGGGGTAGATCTATGCATATGCATATTTCCGAAAGGTGGAATGACTACCATTTTTGTATAGCTGCTAGGAAATCAGAAAGCAGGACCAACTGTTTATATTTATAGAATACTAATAATTGAGCTCTAGTTCCCTGGATTAAAATTCCCAGTTTGCAAATTGATTTGCCAACATAGCCAAGTGCAGGAGCAAATAACTAAACCAGTCGCATAAATAGTCTATTTTTGGGGGTAATGTTTGGAATAGGAAAAATGGGACTCTTATTGATGGATGGAGTTATGAATACTTTATGATATGGTGGTCCCTCTATGTGCAAGTCTACGAAACTTGGAGGAACATTGTTCAAGTAAAAGGATGATTGCCTTGCACCATCATTTAGTAGTTTGACTTTTTAAACTTGAAACTTGTCAATATCATCACTCATCATGTAACCAATGATAAAGTGAATGTTGTTATCTTCTGTGTGCTGTCAGTTATATGTGGTTCAGTTATGGTGAGATGTCTAGAGCTTACTGCTTTTGCCATTTACCACTTCGGCCTCCTTGCAGCAGTTATAAGCTAAAAATTGAATTAGTGATATTAATCTTTCTCTGATAATAGACGTAAAATTGATACTTGCTACTGCTCGTGTTAGATGGGCTAACTGGCTAAACCCCTCCCTTTCTTCTGGGATCCTTTTCTATCTTCTTTCTGATGAACTTTTTTTCCTCTGATATATGATATGCAACTTAGTGTTTACAAGTGAGACCGTGCATACTGTGTTTTTGTCCCTGAATGTCTATTCATTCAGTCTTTTGAGGTATATCATAGCTAGCTTGTTCCGGGGATCCACACCCCAAAAAAATTGCACAATATTTTCCTTAAACACACAGCAACTTTGTTTATTGGAGAGATGAATGGCAGAGCACTAGAGAAGGAAGCTCTTTCTCAGTTTAGCATATCATGGCTGCTTGAAATGTCTTCCTAGGAGAGAATTAAATTGTAGTGTGAAAATATTTAGAGTAATTCTAGAGTTCTGGGAGATATGAATAGAGAAGCTGTACAAGACGAGTAGGCTCGTTTTCTAAGCAAAGAGTTAGTGGTTTGTAGTATTTGTTGGATAAGCTTGCATTTTCTTCTACTTAGTCATGGACAATCTATGCCTATCTTCTTCATCTTCTGTCTTTTTACTACTAAAAATGTTGAATAAGAAAAAAAGTTGCTTCTTGTTCTGATTGCAGATCACACTGATTTTCGGCTTTTGTATTAATGCTGCTTGTGCAAGTACAATTTTTTCTGATAACTTTTTTATGGTTCTGTATGATGTAGAGCTACAGTTCCTTGGATCATGTGGATCACGTTGAACCTGACAAAATAATTCTGGAAAAATCTCAGAAAGCAAATGATTCAGCAATTATATCTGAGATAGATCAAACAATGAAGAGACATACTGATAGTGTGCTCCATGCTATTGATGGTCTAAGTGCAAGGCTGTCCCAGCTGGAGAATAGAACACGCCATCTCGAGCACTCTGTTGATGAACTGAAGCTATCAATTGGCAACAATCATGGAAGCACTGATGGGAAAATGAGACAGCTGGAGAACATTCTTTTAGAGGTATTTGTCTACTCTCTCTGTTTAATTATCTTTCTTTTGGGACATTGTCATCTGGATTTATGGGGGTGATCAGTTGCATGGTGGACATAATGTGTTTGGCTGTTAGGAACTTAGGATTTGTAGAAGTATGCCTTTTCCATATCTACTGGTATCTGGATGTGTGAGATGCATGGATTTTTTTTTTCCCACGGCTACGTATAGACTTTTATCTCACTGGTGTTTATGTAGATTGAAGGAAAAATAGCTGAAATAATGCAAACTTTTAGCTATCTGGGAATATAATCTGTACTGAGGCTGTGAGGACTGAGGAGCATTGGCTGCTGAATGTATTCTTGAAGAATATGATGTTTTCATTGATTTGTCCATGACGATGATGGTTCCTATTGAGAATATCGTATGAAAAAAAATTAGACCATGCCTAGAATCGTGAATTTGTAAATAGTATTTAGTAGTATGAACTATATATATAAGGTTACAGTTTTAGCCTGTAGGCGTACACATCTATATTTTGCATTTTTTCACCGCTTCATCTATGTTTGCGTTTAGTTTTTGTTTTCAAGATCCTCAAATTTGAAATTCCAGAACTTTGGCAAATGAAGTAGAATATATGAATCATAGTGCCTTCTTCTGGAATAGACTTGCAAACAAACGCGTTTGAGATAACCAGTCTGCTGCTACTGACACAGGCATCTTATCCAAAAATATATATTACCCAGTAGCCATTTCTTGTAAAAGAAGATAGTTGATAAAAAAAAAGGAAACTGAGTATTACTTCTCTAGTTCCGTAAACTCTCCTTTATTTACCCAAGAACCGTTCTTTTACTTTTACACGAAGCAACCATCAATAACATCTCTTCAACTGGTGTCCGTGTCATAAACTCAAAAACCCAAATTATGAAAGTTTGGTGTCAGCTGATGAGGAAAGAGAACAAGAGTTGGGCTCGAGGTTACCAGAGACGGGCAACCCTTGTTTGGCTTTGTTGTTGCTAATCAATAGACAGTTGACAGTGAGGGAGGGTTAGAGAGAGAGAGAGAGAGAGAGAGAGAGAGGGGGGGGGTTGTCTTGGGGAGGTGTCGTCATAGCTGTTTTTTTGGGGGGGGGGGGGTACATGCTGGATGTAAGAAAAAGCTGGGTAGGAAGTGATTTCTCTAAGGGGATTTATTCTTTTCCTCTTATTTTTTCATTCATAGCTTACACTTCAGTTTTATTTCATTCTTTAAACAATATGAAAGTCCTCCAAGTGTCAAACTAGCGTGTGCAATACCTCAGGGGTTGATCCAACACAAGCCCATTGTGGTGAATACTTCCTGCCTTCTCCCACAGCTTAGCAACATTTTTTTTCTTGAAACTGAAAATGTAGCAGCTGCATCTGAAACTAGTCCTTTTTATGTATATTTTGTCGTCATTACCAGTGTTGCACAAAAAATGCAATATTTTCTTCTTCTTGCTCTGTAAAGAAGTAAAGTTTGTTCAGGAAATTATGTTCCTTTACTATGTTACATTGCAAGTATCTGATATATTGGGTGATAGACATAGAAATTATATATTTAAGTTATCTATGTTGAGGTTAGACATTATACATTAGGTCATGAATTTTAGTCACTTTCAGATATGTTTAGGTGAAGATAGTAAGAGCCTAAGAGGTGGCCATATGGGGAAAGAATTTGACATGATCTAGTATGGGAATGGAGGTAAAGTGATAGAGACAATGGGTTAGCACGTTATAAACTCTTCGAATGGGGCTTTACTAGGTTATGGCAATTTAAAGTTTGGCGAGTCCAACTTCTCCACTAATGTTTAAGATCCTTGGTATTGATTTTTTTGCAGAAATAGGGAACACTGTCGTTTACTGTACAGTAACTTCTGCAATGCCAGTTTCAACTGTAGAGGTTTTGAGATGGCCCACATGAAAAAAACGGGACTAATAGGCATTATATGAATGATAATGTAAAATGACATGCAAATTTTGTATTCTTAAACTGTATGAAAAGTCAAACTTGGAAACTTTATTTGGAAATTTGGATTGGAAGGACGAAAAGTAAAGAGAACCAAATTGAAAGTTAAATATGTTAGAATTGAATGATAAATTCGATTTGGATTGTATCACTGTTTGCCTTAAGCTACCTTTCCTTATATTGGGGTTGGAAATTGCCATTACCAACCTCTGCGTGTCCATATTAATTCTGCGCTAGATAAGTAGAAACTAGAAAGTGCATCAATGCCAATGCAGAGGCAGGACTTAGGACTGTATAATTGAAAGTATATCTGAGCAAAGCTGACTTGGCTACCGGAATGGAGCTTAATTTGAGGATGATCTCATTGCACAGGTTCCCTGGCAACATTGCAGTTTGTTTCATGCACACCTTCAGTCTTTATGCACTTTTTTTCAGTCTGCACTGCACTACTTAGATTTTCTCCCTTGCCCATTGTTATAATTGATGTATCGTTTTTATCATTGTTAAAAGGAGCTACTTGCCAGATTTCTTCTCATGATTTTTGCTTTTTGTTTGTCTTGTTTTTAGGTGCAAAATGGTGTACAGGACTTGAAGGGCAAGCAAGAGGTCATGGAAGGTCATATGCAGCTAAAACTTAAATCATCTGAACTCTCGAATGCTCTCAATCCAGATTCTGTGCAGCAAACAGCAGTCTCTGCTCCTCCCCAGCAATCTGGTCTACAGCAGTTCTCTATTGCTGCTCCGCAGCAAGTTTCACCTCTTCCGCCTAATGTGCCTCCATCGTCTCAGCAGAATATTCATCCTTCTCCTGTGACCACTCAATTTCATCCTGGCCATACGCTGCCTGGGCCCCAGCAAGATGCTTATTTCCCATCGCCTAATCAACCTCAGGAAGCACCAAGTATGCAGTACCAAATGCCACCTCCAGCTCAGCACCAGCAACAGCCCCCTACTCTTGCTCCACCGCCTCAACAGTATCAATCATCGCTGACCCCACCCTATCCTGCACCATCCCAGCCTCCTCAACAGCAGCCCTATTCTCCAGCTTCCCAGCCTCCTCAACAGCAGCCCTATCCTCCACCTTCTCAGCCTCCTCAACAGCAGCCCTATCCTCCACCTTCTCAGCCTCCTCAACAGCAGCATCCCACTGTTGTGGGTGCTAATGCTCCTCAATTCCCACCTCCGTTGGGCCATCGCCCTGAAGAAGGCCCATATATATCATCCCAGAATTACCCACAAAATCTTCATCAGCCCGCACCCCATCCGAGCACTGTGCCACCTCACTCCCAACCATATTATGGAAGCGCATCCTCTATGTATGAGCCGCCACCAACTGGCAGATCCAGTTCCGGATTTCCGTCTACATATGTGCCACCTTCAGGGACTGGTGAACAATACCCTTATGGTGCATCTGCTTCACACTTTGGCAGTGGCTCATCCAATAAGGCACAGCCACATTCTCCTGTTGGCAGTAGCAGCAACTATCCTCAGCTTCCAACTGCTAAAATTCTACCTGCAGCCATTCCTACTGCTGCTGGTATCAGCGGTGGATCAAGTTCTGGAGGAAGTGGAAACAAGGTCCCTATTGACGATGTTATTGATAAGGTGACTAACATGGGATTTCCCAAAGACCATGTTAGAGCAACAGTTCGCAAACTAACAGAGAATGGCCAGTCAGTCGACCTAAATATTGTGCTCGACAAGTTGATGAATGACGGAGACATCCAGCCCCCAAGGGGGGGCTGGTTTGGCCGGTGACATGGTAGTGGTTGGATATGATCCCTTTGTACAGACGGCTTGATGATCATTTATCCTTTATTATCTTTCTTTTCTCGTGATTTGTAATTGTGTTAATGCTCTAATAATGCTTCTAGTCATAATTGTGGAGTTTAATTCATTGCTGCTGTTTTGATTTTTGTAACCTTTCATGTTTTGAAGAGGGCTACGAAGTTGCTTGATTTTTCTATTCGCTATTGGTTGTATTTTCTTCAAATCCAATGTGGAGCGTTACTGTTCTGCAAAGCTTGCAAAAAGGAGGGGAATTTAACAACCATGGATGTCACCAAATTTCACAATGCACTGGAAGCAGAGAGGTTCTTGAAGCATACATTTGTCTTCCTGCTGGACAGGGCAGAAACATTGTTTACCCTATAAGCTAGTTTGCAATGACACGACATACACTACAATAAAAACATGACATTTTTTAAAATTTTCTATAGAATAACGAATTTTAATAACATAAAAACAAGGTTATGTTTTAATTGAAAACTTTCATTTCATGCATTTTCCTAACTACAAAATAGGGCCTTGTACCCAACTCTGAGGTACACTTCACAAATTCTCTATCCTCTCCGGTTAGTTAGTAAACTTTCACAAGTCGTCTCTGGTTTTCTCTAAAAAAATACAAGCCACGCACAACCAATATTTAGCTAGTTTCTTCAAGCACCTTGCTGATTTTGAGGTTGTTATCTTGGAGTTATTTTTGGTTCGTCTTATTTCAAGCACAACTTTAAACACTTCGTAGTTTGCGTGGAACAGAAAATGAATAGTTGGTCGTCTAACCTTGTCTCTAAAGCTCATAAAACTATTTTTGATTCAAAGATCTTGAGGCCTTACAGATCTGTCTATTTTATATAGAGTTTTTAGTCCCAATCCCTTAGTATTAGTACTTTTTTGAACTCTTTTAAGCTCATATTTGTGCGATTTGATATGGTTGGGCTTGGTTTTATCCCTTTATGTTCTGTTGTGCAGATTAGCATTTCATGCCTTAATCCAGCCACGAAAGGAAAGTTCGATGATCACACATAGTCCGAATTAGAGGTGGGCATGGGACGGGCAAACACGCGGGTCGGTCTAGCCCGGCTCGAGCCCGCTACATGGGCCGTGAGCCTACTACGGTCAAGGAATTTTATTTTCGGCCCATCCCGGCACGAGCCCACCTATATGGCCCTTGGGCCGGCCCACGAGCCGAATGGTCCTTTTCTTTGTTTTTTAGTCTAATATTGCCAAAAAACTAAAAAAAAACAACATAAAACACGGGTTAGGCCCGCGGGAGGCACAAGCCCGGCCCGGAGTCCCGTGGGCCTGGCCGGATCGTGGACAAAATTTGAGAATTTCAGGCCCTGCTCGGCTCCAATCGGTGCCCAAAGCCCACGGGTGAAGCCCGTGAACGGGATGGGCCCGACCCGGCTCAGGTCTAGTCCAAAATCAGATCAAGGAAGTCATACAAGAGATTTGGAAGAAAAATTCACGTCAAGAGTGAAGAAAAGCTCTTGCCCGGTCGACCGGGCGGTTTGGCCAGACCAGGCAAGATGCGTTTACTGATGTGTATTTAATTAGCTCGATGGGCGAAAAGAGGGGCCAAAAACGTTTGCGCTCCCGGCCAAGCGGAATTCCAACTGAAGTCTTAAAATAATTTAGCGTCGTCCGACCAGGCAGTTTCTCGAGAACCTTATTTTTAGCATTTTTCAACCAATTTTGCAAACACTATATATAGGATAATAGAATTTTTTATTAATCCATCTTTTATTCCTCGTTTAATTAGGTTAAACGCTTAATTTCTCTCTCCAAGTTTTATATGCACTCTTTGCTTTGGAGATCATAAAGATCATTGATTCCGCTTTTGTTGTTCATCAATTACTCGGTATTGTTTCCTACTAAATGTAATCTAATGGATTCCTTTGCTTTGATTATGTTTTTATTGTGTTCTTTAACATCGTGAGTGAGTACTGTATTTCTAGGATTTAGTGAGGGAAACCATGTTTGTAACTCTTTGAATATGAATCAAAGTTCTTCAATGTTTGGATTGCATTAAAGTAATTCCTATTGATTTGTTATAATTGATTAATTCATGTAATTGTGCAATATCATGAGTTACCATTTAGCTAATTGGAGTTAGAATTGAAAGCTCATTAGACGCTTGGAGGACAGTTGCTAATATCATGTATTGTATTTTATTGTATTTTATTGTATTGTATTGTATTGTATTGTATAGTATTGTATTGTATTGTATTGTATCGTATTCTATTTAATTGTATTGTATTGTACTGTATTGTACTGTTTTGTACTGTTTTGTACTGTTTTGTACTGTACAGTATTGTAATGTATTATATTGTATTATATTTAGGAATGGCAACGGGTCGGACTTGGACCGGATCATGCATAATCCGACTCTGACCCTACAGGAAGTCGGATTTTAAATCTGAGTCCAACTCCAACTCCGACATTCGACTATGAGAATCCGAATCCGACCTGACTTAAAATCCGGACATCTGACTTAAAATTTGAACATCCGACTCCGAATTCGATCCGACTTATTTTTCTGCCAATTTTTTATAATAGAATAGTCTTCTGTAATACAATAATTTAATCATTACAATATATTATAATCATCATATTGAAACCTTATATAGTACAAATAATCTAAATATTACTATTATTTTAACAATCATTTCTTCAATTTGAAAATCCTATATAATACAATTGGCTGAAAGTCGATGTCAGATTATATATAAATAATACATTACATAAATAAGAAGAAAGAATTGATTGACTCAAAGTCGGAGTCAGAGTCGGATATCGGATTATTTTATGAGATTCGACTCGGAGTTGGATTTTTTGAATGGCGTCAGAGTCAGATTACCTTTATGTCGGAGTCGACTCGAATTTTTTCCTTCGAAACAGAGCGGACTAGGATCGGATTCGGACTGGATTGTCATCCCTAATTGTATTGTATTGTATTGTATTGTATTGTATTGTATTGTATTGTATTGTATTGTATTGTATTGTATTGTATGGTATTGCATTGCATTGTATTGCATTGCATTGTATTGTATTGTATTGCATTGCATTGTATTGTATTGTATTGTATTGTATTGTATTGTATTGTATTGTATTGTATTGTATTGTATTGTATTGTATTGGTATAAGCATGGTGGATCGAACAAATACCCTAGGTTTTAATTTTTGGATTTACATCCTTATATGATTTAGTTTACTTTAGTAAAAGTTATTATTATTCAATCTTCAGTTTTTCCTTGAAATAGTTAAGTAATTGAACATCAATCTATAGAACTCCTCTCCATATGGATCGACCCATATTTGCTAATTATCTACTAACAACAGATACCTAACACTTGCGGTATTATTTTTAAACCCATAAAGTTGTTGGTGTCGTTGTTGGGGAGACGGCTAGTTGACAAGTCGTTATATACTCGTCAAATATAACCTAAATTACCCAAGATAGAGTAAGTGTAAGTTCGAATCCACAAGGAAGTAGGGTTAATCAAGGGTTAATTAGCCAATTACAATGAGCTAAATCAAATTTTGGAGGATTTAATGAAGGTTTAACAATGACTCTAAAGTCTAATTAAACTAGAAAATTGGCAAACAAATTAATAAGTCAAGCAAAGAAGATAAATCAAGAGTAAAGGAACTGGGGGGTTAGGGGATTCACCAACATCCAGTCCAAGAATCCAAGAATCCAATAATCAATGGGGGATAACAAGGGAAAATCATGCAAATAAGAACTCTAATTAATCTCTCAAGCTAATTAGAGGAGCTTAATTAGTCACTTATGATCTATTCTCATGGCATGAGCAACTAATCTAGCTAAATCAAGAACAACATGATAATGAAGATTCCCTAAACTAGAAAATATCTATTTTCATGGAGATCCTAGTCTAGCAACCAAACTTAGTATATTCCTAGCTTCATCTCTCAATCCTTCACTAGGAATTCCAAAAATGCAAGTCAAGTGGTGATCAAGCACCCAACAAACCAAATCAAGCAAGTTTATTAACAAGTTCAACCCCAAATATTAACCCACTAACATAGATTTAGGATCCAAAGAGCTAATTAAGGTTACATCCCTTCCCCTAATAAGAAACTACTCATACATTATGAAAATAAAGCAAAATGAAGCTTGAAACAACTTCATCACTATAATCATGGAGGAAAGAGAAAATGGGAAAATCAACAACTAATAAACAAGATCTAATTAATAAAACATAACAGTAAACAAGATTAAGGAAAAAAAAGAAGAAATACACAAGAAATTACCGATTCCAAGCTTGCATAAGTGGTGAAAATGGAGTTCAAAAGCTTCAAACCTCAACTTTTTCTCTCCTAGAATTTTAAAGTTTTAATACTAAAACAAGATTTAATCTCTCTAATCTCAAAATAGACTTGCTTAACCTAAAGTAAGAGTCCCTCTTATATAGTCCTAATAATTAAACAGAGGTACAAAAGCATCAAAGTCACAAAAGCATTTCCGAAAAATAACCCGACCCGAGGGCTCGGGTGGCTTGACCCGGGTTGGTCACTAATGACCCAGGCGTGTCAGACCATCAGGATTGAAATTATACTTTCCTGCAGGCCGACCCGGACGAGTCACTTGACCTGAGCGCTCGAGTCATTTTTCAGTTTCGTTAGTTCATTTTCAAACGGCTATATCTCGCTCGTTTTGCATCGAAATTGAGCTTTTGACCATTCTCTGGAAAGATATTGAAACAATATTTCATCGCTAACTTGAATCGCTCCAAAAAGTTATCCATGCTGAAAGTTATAGCTATCTTAAGTTGACCCTTGTGCGCAAACTCTTCCAAAATAAAGCTTCTTTTATTTGCCCCTGGAACCCGGTTATGCTTCCTTGACCTTAGCTATTCGATATTAATATTCGGGTTGTGCAAGTGTCCTCCAAGCATGCTCCCAAGTCCTGAAACGAAACAAATCAGCCAAAGAAAGTGCATACAAAGAGAAACACTACACAATTTGAGGAAATAACTAACAAACTAGCCTAAACTAACAAAAAAAAAAACAACTATAATACCAACTAAAAACTGCCAAATTCAAGCTAAGTACCTCATCGGCACCCGCTCGAACGACATGGGGCTCATTAGCCCCTCATTCGAGTGGTGTTCGATCCACTTCGCCAATAGGAGAACCCCTCTCCTTTGCCTAGCCGCGCCCCTATACTTAGCCAATTTAAAGCTAAGTACTTCATTGGCACCCACTCGGATAGCATGAGGCTCATTAGCCCCTTAACCGAGTGGCGTTCGACCCACTCGGCCACTAGGAGACACTCTCTCCTTTGACGAGTCGCTCTCATACTTTGCCAAATTGCAGCTTAATACTTCATTCGCGCCTACTCAGATAGCATGAGGCTCATTGGCCCCTCAACCGAGTGGCGTCCGACCTACTCGACCACTAGGAGACCCTGTTTCCTTTGACGAGTCGTTCTCATACTTCGCTAAATTCAAGATAAGTACTTTATTGGCACCCACTTGAACGACATGGGGCTCATTAGCCCCTCATCAGAACGACGTCCGATCCACTCACCCAATAGGATACCCACTCTTCTTTGCTGACTCGTTCTTATACATAGCCAAATTCAAGCGAAGTACTTCATTGACACCCACTCGGATAGCGTAGGGCTCATTAGCCCCTCTTCCGAGTGAAGTCCGACCCACTCGGCCAATAGGAGACCCCCTCTCCTTTGTCGGTCGCTCTCATACTTAACTAAAGTTAAGTGCTTCATTGACACCCACTAGGACAACATGGGGCTTATTAGCCCCTCATCCGAGTGGCGTTTGATCCAGTCGGCCAATAGGACACCCCATATCCTTTGCTGAGCCGCTCATATACTTGGCCAAATTCAAGCTAAGTGCTTCATTTGCGTCGACTCGAACGACAAAGAGGCTCATTAACCCCTCGGCCAGACCAGCAATACCTCGGCAAGTAGCCTCTCGGCCAGCTTGAGGGAGCCTCTCGGCCAACCCGCAGTGCCTCGACAAGTAGCCCCTCGGCCAGGCATGCAGTGCCTCAGCAAGTAGCCCCTCGGCCAGCTCGAGGGAGCTACTCGGCCAGGCCAGCAATGCCTCGGCAAGTTGTGCCTCAGCCAGCTCGAGGGAACCACTCGGCCAATAGCCCCTTGGCCAGCTCGAGGGAGCTACTCGGCCAGGCTAGTAGTGCCTGGGCAAGTAGCCCCTCGGCCAGCTCGAGGGATCCACTCAGCCAGTAGCCCCTCGGCCAGCTCGAGGAAGTCACTCGGCCAGGACAGCAGTGCCTGGCAAGTAGCCCCTCGACCAGCTCGAGGGAGCTGCTCGGCCGTGCCAGCAGTGCCTCGGCAAGTAGCGCCTCGGCAAGCTCGAGGGAGCTACTCGGCCAAGCCAGCAGTGCCTCGCCAAGTAGCCCCTCGGCCAACTCGAGGGAGCCACTTGGCCAGTAGCCTCTCGGCCAGCTCGAGGGAGTCACTCGGCCAGGCCAACAGTGCCTCGTCAATTAACCCCTCGGCCAACTCGAGGGAGCCACTCGGCCAGTAGCCCCTCGGCCAGCTCGAAGGACTCAATCGGCCAGGCCAGCAGTGCCTCGGCAAGTAGCCCCTCGGCCAACTCGAGGGAGCCACTCGGCCAGTAGTCCCTCAGCCAGCTCGAGGGAGCTACTCGGCCATGCCAGTAGTGCCTCGACAAGTGGCGCCTCGGCTAGCTCGAGGGAGCTACTGGGCCAGGCCAGCAGTGCCTTGGCAAGTAGCCCCTCGGCCAACTCGAGGGAGCCACTCGGCCAGTAACCCCTCGGCCAGCTCGAGGGAGTCACTCGGCCAGGCCAGAAGTGCCTCGGCAAGTAGCCCCTCGGCCATCTCGAGGGAGCCACTTGGCCATTAGCCCCTCGGCCAGCTCGAGGGAGTCACTCACCCAGGACAGTAGTGCCTCGGCAAATAGCCCCTCGGCCAACTCGAGGGAGTCACTCACCCAGGACAGGAGTGCCTCAACAAGTAGCCCTCAGCCAGCTCGAGGGAGCTACTCGGCCAGGCCAGCAGTGCCTCGGCAAGTATCCCATCAGCTAGCTCGAGGGAGCCACTCGACCAGTAGCCCCTCGGCCAGCTCGAGGAAGTCACTCAACCAGGCCAGCAGTACCTCCTCAAGTATCCCCTCGGCTAGCTCGAGGGGGCTAATCGGCCAGGTCCGCAGTGCCTCGATAAGTATCCCCTGAGCCTGCTCGAGGGAACCGGACCTACTCGGTCAGGCTCACAGTGCCTCAGTAAGTAGCCCCTCAGCCATCTCGAGGGAGCCACTTGGCTAGCTCGAGGGACCTACTCGGCCAGGCCAGCAGTGCCTCAACAAGTATCCCCTCGGCCAGCTCCAGGGATCCACTCGACTAGTAGCCCCTCGGCCAGCTCTAGGAAGTCACTCGGCCAGGTCAGCAGTACCTTCGAAAGTACCCCCCTCGGCCAGCTCGAGGGAGCTATTCAGCAAGGCCTGTAGTGCCTCGGGAAGTAGCCCCTCAGCCAGCTCGTGGGAGCCACTCGGCCAGTTGCCCCCCGGCCAGCTCGCGGGAGCTACTCGGCCAGGCCAGTAGTGCCTCATCAAGTAGCCCTTGGCTAGCTCGAGGGAGCTATTCGGCCAAGCCCGCAGTACCTTGGTAATAGCCCCTCGGCAAGCTCGAGGGAACTACTCGGCCAGGCTAGTAGTGCCTCTGCAAGTACCCCCTTGTCCATCTCGAGTGAACCACTTGGCAAGTATCCCCTCGGCCAGCTCGAGGGAGTCACTCGTGCAGGCCAGCACTGCTTCGATAAGTACTGCCTCGGCTAGCTCGAGGCAGCTACTCGGCCAGACCTTCTCTTCTTTGTTGGCTGCTCTCATACTTAGCTCAATTCAAGATAAGTGCTTCCTTGGCACCCACTAGGACGGCCAATAGGACACCGCATATCCATTGCCGAGCCAAGTAGCGCCTCGGCTAGCTCGAGGGAGCTACTCGGCCAGGTCAACAGTGCCTCGTCAAGTAACCCCTTGGCCAACTCGAGGGAACCACTCGGCCAGTACCCCCTCGGCCAACTCGAAGGACTTACTCGGCCAGACTAGCAGTGCCTCAGCAAGTAGCCCCTGGCCAACTCGAGGGAGCCACTCGGCCAGTAGTCCCTCGGCCAGCTCGAGGGAGCTACTCGGTCATGTCAGTAATTCCTCGGCAAGTAGCGCCTCGGCTAGCTCGAGGGAGCTACTCGGCCAGAAGTAGCCCCTCCAACTCGAGGGGGCCACTCGGCCAGTAACCCATCGGCCAGCTCGAGGGAGTCACTCGGCCAGGCCAGCCAGGACAGCAGTGCCTCCGCAAATCGCCCCTCGACCAGCTCGAGGGAGCTACTCGGCCAGGCCAGCAGTACCTCGGCAAGTATCCCCTTAACTAGCTCGAGGGAGCCACTCGACCAGTAGCCCCTCGGTCAGCTCGAGGAAGTCACTCAACCAGGCCAGCAGTACCTCCTCAAGTAGCCCCTCGGCTAGCTGGAGGGAGCTACTCGGCCAGGCCCGCAGTGCCTCGATAAGTATCCCTTCAACCTGCTCGAGGGAACTGGAGCTACTCGGCCAGGCCCGCAGTGCCTCGGTAAGTAGCACCCCAGCCAGCTCGAGGGAGCCCCTTGGCCAGCTCGAGGGAGCTACTCGGCCAGGCCAGCAGTGCCTAGGCAAGTATCCCCTCGGCCAACTCTAGGGAGCCACTCGACTAGTAGCCCCTCGGCCAGCTCGAGGCAGTCACACGACTAGGCCAGCGGTACCTCAATTAGCCCCTCGGCCAGCTCGAGGGAGCTATTCGGCCAGGCCCGCAATGCCTCGGTAAGTAGTCCCTCGGCTAGCTCGAGGGAGCTACTCGGCCAGGCTAGTAGTGCCTCGGCAAGAACCCCCTCGGCTAGCTTGAGGGAGCCACTTGGCCAGTAGGCCCTCAGCTAGCTTGAGGGAGTCACTCGGCCAGGCCTGCATTGCCTCGGCAAGTACCGCCTCAGCCAGCTTGAGGGAGCTAGTCGGCCAGGCCCGCAATGCCTCTCTAAGTAACCCCTCGGCCAGCTCGAAGGAGCTACTGGGACTCGGCCAGCTCGAGGGAGCTACTCGGCCTCGGCCAACAAGGCTCGAGGGAGCTACTCGGCCTCGGCCAGCAAGGCTCGAGGGAGCTACTCGACCTCGGCCAGCAAGGCTCGATAGTCCCCCTCGGCTAGCCAGGCTCGATGGATCCCGTTAGCCAGCGAGGCTCGAGGGCACCTATAACCCTGGACTGCGACTCACTGACCAGGCAGCGAGATCCCCGTGCTTGGTTTATTCTAGCGATAGAAGATTTCCTCCACTACGATCCAGCATGAAAATTCGTGGGTTCCGCTCAACATCGACAAAAATGCAATCACCTTATTCCGCCAATCAACCGCACTAAAATAGCGATTTCCATTCCGATTACTTGGCGTGGGACTAATTATATGGGCTCATTTCTTGGACTAGCCCACCTATGACAAAGTTACTAAAATGCCCCTATATCTAGGGAAGCTAATCCTCCACCAGCTGGAGCTGAGTAAAATACTTTCATTTATTTGAGGTTTCATCCTCTATAAATAACGATATCTTATTTATCAAAAGGTAAGAAATTCTGAGCTACCAAACCCAGAACATCTCTGTCTACATTGATCACTTACTTTCTCTACCTCAATCATTTACTGACTTGAATATCGGAAAAGCGATCCCGAAACCACCACGGGGCAGGCTAACGTTATTTTGCAGGACTCCGACGTAAGGGTAAAAGAACTCAGACGTACCTTCTTGAAACCTACATCAGGTCTTTCAACATACTATAATCTCTTAATTTCTTGACGGGAACACGATGTAAATTTTTTTGACTGCAAAGTCCAACAGAATTCCGATGCATAGTAGGAGAGAGAAGTAGGAAAAATGAAAGATAAATTTTCTAAGGTGGGAGAATGTGAAGGAAAGAGAAAAAATGAATTAAAGTAGGTAGCATTAACTTTGGGAGTACAATAAAATTTGAATTTCAAATTCAAAATAATTCAGATTTTAATTTAAAATTCAAATGAAATTTTAAATTAGTAAACTTTAAACTTAAGAGTTTTGGCCAATCAAATTACTTATACAGTTATACTGCATAGTATATGTCATCTCCTATACATTCTGTGTATGTGTAACTTTTCTCGATTTAGTCAATCACAAATTTTTCTCTAGTTAAACGTATTAATCAGATCAAAAAAAAAAAAAAAATCCTTACATAAAGGACCAGAATGTTAACTTATTAAATCAAATTCGAGGTGGAAGTACAATTGAGCAAGCTCGCAAGCTAAACTTGAGCAACCCAAATGCGAAATAAATCAAACTCATGCAAGAAATATTAAATTAAAGCTGGTTCTAACTTGTATAATTGTTATTAAGAATAGCCCAAACAACCCAAACAAGTTAAATCTTGACTCTATTCTTTCGAGCTACAACTTGACCTGTTTGCAACCCAAACTCACTAGGGTAAAGCCGTAAAACTAGTCCAAATAAGTCTTACATAGCTAAAATGAAAAAGTATTTATGATCATGCTCTATTGCTTCTTGGGCAAACGCCTAGAAGAAGGATTGGGATGAGTTCCAGCACCACCTTGATCAGCTTCATTTTCGTCGCGCTTCGACTGAGGCTGGGCGGACCCAAGCTGATCAGCACCTTGAGATTGAGCTTTGTCAATATTATGGGCAGCTGAGAAGAAGTCTACTGGCTCAGACTCAGCTATTTTGCCTCCTTCTAGTGGTGTGCCGGCTTTGTATGCTACCCTTGTGGCGTCATCTTCTCTTAGCCTTGCTTGCGCCGTTCCATATTTCAAGTCTTCCTTGCTCGTCGCCATGTGCTCCTACGATGATTATGTTTTGAGGGGTTTTTATATAGGGGGAGTCGTTATCTTTTATTGCTTTATATATAAGTTTGAACTCTAAGCTCAGGATATGGAGTTGTATAAGCTTAACAATGGAATTATGAGCTGAGGGGGTTTGGGGGGGGGGGGGGGAGAGAGTAAGTAACGTGGACTGATTTCTTCAAAGTATGACACTCAGCATGATCTGCACCCTCCCACGTATGAGTTGCAGGAAAACTTCTATTGTTATGAATCGACAACTAGCGGGCACATAGTTTTTTTTTTCCGACGGGGATAGCGCCTAGCGGATTGATAATCAAATTTTTTTTTAAGGAAGTTGATAATCAATTCAGGAATCCAAGTTAGGGAGAAAACAGGGGATTATATATTTTTTGGATATTCATCATGTGTTATTATTGATTTAAAATAAATATAATTTTTTCAATTTAATTAATAGGAAAAGCTAACTCAAATAAGATATCCAAATTATATAAGTATAATTTGGGTTCTGAAATGTTTGGACCGTCTATATCACTAGTCTAAATAAAATGATTAAATGACAAAAGGTAAAAAAAAAGGATTTTCAAGTCATAAACGGGTCAAAACGCATAAATACCAAGTATATGAAAGGGATCTACATTTTCTATAAATTGATTTTCCCTCCTCTAGTTGAGAGAACCAAAAAATTATTCTTCTCAAAAGCTCATAAATTTCTCTGGAAATTCTCTCTACAAATAGTTACAAGCACATCAAATTTGTGCCGACTGCTGAGATACACTCAAACATTTTCGACTGAGATGTAAGTTTTTGTCAGCCCTCATTCAAATACATTCAAGCAAAACTATCAAACTGAAGTTGATGTTGACTGAATGTCATCCTGAACCCAAACTTAGGTTGACGTTGATAAAACGACATCTTAAATTCAAACTCAGGTTGATGTTTAGAAAATATCATCCCAAACTCAAACTCAGGTTAACATTGACAAACGTCATCTTACATTCAAATTCAGGTCGACATAAACACATTTCACTCTCCAACTATGGAAATGAATCACGGGACTTAGTTTATTTGTACTATAAACTGTCTACAGAAATTTTATACAATACATTGAAATAAAGTTTCTTTGTTACTTTATATACCGTTTTATTTATTTTGACTCGAAATTTGTGCATACAAATTTTGGCACGCTAGGTGGGACCTTCTTTACCTCTCATCTCTGTTTCACTATAAAAAAACAAATCTCAGAAATGGCTTCTAGGAAGAACGTCTCTGAATCTGGTGAAAACTCTACTGAAATCTCGCAAAAAATCTGTAACACTGAGTGACATTATGGATGACATAACTCTATCTTGGTTTTTGTATCAGAGGAATGAACAAAGTTATTCTCGTTGCTATTGTTGCTGCCAAGCTTTGCACTGTAACAATATCCTAGGTAAAGAAAACTCTTTAAGCCTCATGCTTCTGAATCGTCATTGTGCCTTCTTTCCATATCGAGCGTGAAGATTCTGTGTTTGGCCGGACTACTTTAGCTAAACACGAACCGTTATCTATTGCTTTCGACATCTGGTAGCAACTCTCATTGATAAGTCAACTAAGATAATTGTCACACCAGTCCTCTCTTCGACTCACTCTATGTGGAGAGCGACAATGAAAGAAGCGGTGATCTTGTTGCCTCATCACCCCTAAAGACTTTCGGCTTAGAGGAACCTTAGAATTCACGGTCAAACATATTTGTTGTTATGGTGACCTGACTTACTATAGTTGAGGAACAACTTGCTAAAATGAACATCCTACTCCAAAAATTAATGAATGACGGAGAGGAAAATGATGCTCATATCAAACTCCCAAACGAGCAAATCGCTGCTTTCAACGATAAACTTGGTAGAGTATCAGGCGACACATAATCAAACCAGGGTTGTAATGAAAGCGAAGACGAGAGTGGTGACAACCCTCATCGTCCATCATCAGCTCGACAGCTTGAATTGTTGATAGCTCATGGTTTGAAGAATCAACTTTGGGAAAGCTCTCAAGGTAGTCATCACCATGTATTGCCTTATACGAAGAGAATTGATAAGCTCCAGATGCCATTTGGCTACCAGCTCCCAAAGTTTCAACAATTCGATGGGAAAGGAATCTTAAGCATCACATTTCTCACTTTGTGGAAACATGCAACAATGCTGTTACTACAGACGATTTCCTTGCCAAACAATTTGTACGTTCTCTTAAGGGCTTGGCTTTGATTAGTACACAAATACACCCTACAATCAATGGATAGTTGGTATGAATCGGAGGAAGGGTTCTTATACAGGTTCTATAATACTCGACGAATTGTCAGCATGACTAAGCTAACTAAGACACACCAGTGGAAGGATGTGCCCGTCATTTACATCAATTGTTGTTGTTTTGAGCATGCAAGGTGAAGACCATTTTCCTGAAACTTCTGCATCCGAGATGTGCATCCAGGGGATGCATTGGGATTTGACCTACATCTTTCAAGGGATCACTCCCAAAACATTTCAAGAACTGACAAGTAAAGTGCACAACACGGAGTTTACACTTGCTTGTCTTGAAAATGAATCAAACTCATCTGACGCATCAATGAAGGATCTATCGACGCCATGATTATGAAAATTATTCTAGGTCTAAGATCTAGGAGGATCGAAACAAAGCCTCGTGGATACAAACAAAAGTGTTCCTCTAAAGCAAGAGGGTAAACTCCAAGTTTACAAATATTCTAACTCCTAAGCAATAGTGTGAACTGCATACCAAACAAAACAAAATAAAAACTCCCAAGCAAGAGTATAAACGGCACATAAAAAGAAAACTATCTCCAGAGGAAGAGTATAAACATGAGCAAAAAAAAAAAAAATGGAACTCCTAAGCAAGAGTATAAATTGCAAGCAAATAAAAAAAAAAACATAACTCCCAAGCAAGAGTTCCTACGACGCATAAAAAAAAAAGTAGTTATTTCACCGACAAAAAAATTACTCACCAAATACCCCCACTATTTTCAAAATTCACCATATACCCTTGACCTTTTAGAAAATTCACCAGATACCCTTTTATTGACGGATGTTAGTCCTCCATTATTGTTTATTTACAAGTTTGCCCTAAGTTAGCCTAATAATTAGCCTTAAGTCAACCTAATTAACCCTAAGTCAACCTAATTAACCCTAACTAACCCTAAAACTCTATCTTCCCTAACCCCCCACCCCTACCACCATCACCACCCCAACAAACCCAACACTACCATCCCCTAACCCTCTCCCACGTAACCGTAGTCGCACCTCCCCCTCCCCCGCAACAGTAGTCGCGCCTCCCCCGCAACTGCAACCGCGCCTCCCCCCTTTGAATCACGAGCCCACCACCCCACCCCTTCGAATCCCGAGCTCGCACCACCCACAGCTCGCATCAAATTCGGGGGAAACTAAAAAGTAGAAGAAACTTGTCGGCGAACTGGTGTTGAACTGACGAGATCGAGTGAGTGAGGGAGGTGGAGGCGCCAGCGAGATTGAGGGAGGGGGGATTAGTGTTGAACTGACGCGAACTAGTGTTGAACTGACGAGTGTGAGGGAGGGGGAGACGCGAGGGAGGGAGGGGAGAGGGAGGCGCAAGGGAGTCGAGGGGAGGGGGGCTGACGGGGAAGGGGGTCTGTATGGGGGCTACCGGGGAGGGGGGTATGTATGGGGCTACCGGGGAGGGGGAGGGGTGGGGCTAAGGTTGGGTGGTGGGGCTGGTGGGTCTAGGGTTGGGTTAGAGAGAGAGAGTAGGGTTTACTTGGGGTTTAATTAGGTTAAAAAAGGGTTTTTTAGGGTTAATTAGTTAATGGAGGACTAATGTCTGTTAGCCAAAAGGGCATTTTGGGTAATTTTTTTAAAGGTCAGGGGTATGTGGTGAATTTTTTTGAAGGTCAGGGGTATCTGGTGAATTTTTTTAAAAAAGGGGGTATTTGGTGAATATTTTTTTTGTCAGGGGTATTTGGTGAAATAACCG
The DNA here is from genome assembly GCF_026745355.1 of Beta vulgaris subsp. vulgaris. Lineage (NCBI taxonomy): Eukaryota > Viridiplantae > Streptophyta > Magnoliopsida > Caryophyllales > Amaranthaceae > Beta > Beta vulgaris. The sequence goes on along the minus strand of NC_079205.1, from coordinate 24,622,140 downwards.
TATAAAAAAACTACCTAAGTCGCCTTAAAGTGAAACATTGTCATGTCAACTCAAAGTGAGGCTTTGTCATGTCATGTCACCCTAGACTTATAAATAGACCGATTATGGTGGATCGACCATCATATGACAAAATCTGATATGTTTTTCAAAACTATTTTGCAATTTTTTCATGCATAATGCTTTTCTGCCTTATATTGATCAATACATAATCATAAGTTTCCATAGGGAAAATTGATTTTTTTTTGGATGATCATCGGGAAAATTGGATGTATCAATGACTTGGTTTATCATCAATAAACTGATTATCAAAATAGGGTATTGACAATGTTTCAGTAAAAGATGTCACATCACATTTGCTTAGTCATTGAGCACTAGTAGGAATGACCCTTATTACCCTATGGATATTACTGAACTCTAATGTCCATGGCATGAACTATAAAAAGGGATATGGTTCTTCATTTCCAAATGCACCAACTTCTACTCTTCACTACAACATTCTCTCTACATTTTCTTCTTTCACACAAAGATGGCTTGACAATTTATTTACAAAGATGCTAATAAATTGAAGAATGTAAATAAGCAACAACTCTTCAGGATCAGAATTTGGAGTGTCAATCAAGACAATCCACTTCATCTTCCTGTTTTACCAAGGCATTCATGCCTTTGCTATCACTCTGTATCTGTTATGAGATGAATGCTTCATCCAAATTTTGGATGAAACTCATCATGTCTTCCGCTTTGGAGACAGAGAGATAGTATGTCATGTGGAAGAGGTCGAAGAGCTACTAGGCTTACCATCCAATGGGCCGATCATTACACCTAGGTCTTCTACTAGAGCTTGAGGGGAATTATCAACCATCTTGAGCATTCCCAATAACTTTCATGACAACTACCTACAATATGGCAAGGTACTTCTTCTTAATTTATTATTAATTTTTCAATTTGGTACTTGGCAATTCCCTAACATTGCCAACTATAAGATTGTTAGAGAAACTGCTTGTATTATTATGCTTTTTGGAAGTACCCTCACAAATGGCCTTTAAATGCGTGCCATGCACGATGCATTTCATTCATCTCTCATATTGCTGGTGGCGGTCGTCTTGGATCACTTATTTTCGGAGAAATGTTTCTTGGTATAGATGAACTAAAGCAAAACCCTCAAAGCTTTGTTAAGGGATGTCCATTAGCCCTTCACTTGTGGTTATTGAAGAAATTTAGTCTTATGAAACTCCTATAAAATCTTTCTTAATTATAAAACTAATCACATTCGAGAAATAGGTTTTCATCCCTTCTTCTATCATCTTCTTAAGAATGGTGGGTGGGAATATAATTTCCTTCAACGGAACATAAAATGGGCCACAAGTCACTTTGGTATCGATGCAATTGTATTTGCAACTCTAGTCATAGAGGGGTACAACTAACAAGGCTCTGTCATGTCGTTTTTTTTATCATGAAGATGTCTAAGGCAAATTGGTGAGACAACATCATATCCCTACTCTCCAAGATCTTTAGACGTGCACCACTTATGATGCTGATATGAGTGGTATCAAAAGAATGCCCCTACTATATGGTAGGGAGCTAAAATTATATCAGCACTACCTGAACAACCTTTTTTGACAATTGATGATGATTACCTTCAATGGATCTTGGCCGATGTTGGTGAAGATAATGATTCAGACGGGCATACTATGATAAGGAGGAAAACTTGAGGGGAGCAAAATAATTTTTATGTCCTTTTTTTCTTATTATTTTTTAAGCTTGTAGAAGCAGAGGCGTTGTGTCTCTTTAATGTATGAAATGAAGTACATCAGTTGGGATGAACAAAAATATATGTTGGTGAGAAATTCAATGTGAAAGAAATCCTAAAGACATTCATGCTTAACATTAAATATGACATGCAAATTACATAATCAATCAATCATATGACATATAATGGAAGTCAATGTAAAACTATAGCAAATTAAACATCTTAGCATGCTCCATTTTCTTTTTGTTTCTCCTTCTCCTTCTCCTTTTTCCATTTTCATTTTTTTCGTTTTTCGTTTTTTCTTTTTATTTTTTTTTTGCAGACATCTCATGGGTACCAACCATATGGGCCTATTTATTTTGGATTGGGCTAAAACTCCCATTTTATCATAACCAAGTGGAATTCAATATTCATAAACTATATGGCCATAAAAAAAATTTACAGCTACTTAGACGCCTAAGCATAATACTTTTTCAAATGATCAAGATTAGTGGAATGAATAAATTCATTCCTATCAAAATCCCTTAGCTTTACTGCTTCAGTCATAGCGATATGCTTGACCAGGAATGGCCCTAACTAATTAGGCTTGAATTTCCCCGAGGATCATGCAATGGAGCTATATTTTGTTTTAAGACTGTCACCTTATCTTTATCTCGAACCTTCTTGCTAAATGAACAAGCAATTCTCTGTTGATAGAGTTGGATGTTATGTAAAGCCTGTAATCGATGTTAATCTGCATGACGAGTTTTGTACCACTGGTCCTCTAAGATTTCACTTTTTGCTATGACCCGGAGAGATTGTATCTCCACCTCAACCGGCAGGACTGGCGCCTTCCCATGAACCAAGCAATATGGGGTTATACCTATCGGGGTTCTTATTGATATTTTCTATCCCCAAAGGGAATATGGTAGTTTGTCAGGCCATTCTCTAGTCTTCTTAGTTACATTTGCAACAATAGTATTGATTGTCTTGTTGGCTACTTCCACTGCTCCATCGGTTTGAGAATGGTAAGGTGAGGACTGATGATGCTTGATTTCATACTTTATAAGAGTCATTTTGAGATGACCCTCAAACTGCGATCCATTACTTGAGATTATTTCGAAAGGCATTCCATCCGACAAATAATGTCATGGATCAGAAACTTCGAGACTTGTTTTACTACTAGTTTTAAAAATGATGCAGCATCAATCTATTTCAAAAAATAATTAATTGCCACAAGGAGATATTGATGCCCATTTGAAGCCTTTGGATGAATTTGTCTAATTATGTCAATGGCCCAACTTAATTGAATATGGCCAAGAAGAAATTATATTATGTAATGACATGTGTGACAATTGAGATTAGAAAATATCTGGGCACTGCTTGAAACCGCAACAAAGTTGATTCAATCACTTTCTAGGGTACTATAATAGAAACATGCTCGCAGAATTTTACAAGCCAACATCCTTCCATCCATACGGGGTCCAGACATTCTCCCCCATGAACTTCTTTTATGATTGCTTGCTTCTCATTATCATTCACGCAGAGTTATAGAGTACCATTATCAAACTCTTAGTGATATAGTCTGCCTTCAATATGAGAAAATAAGCAGCTAACCTTCTAATGACTATATGATCCTTCTTGCCACTTCTCTCTGGATATTGCGTAGTTTCTAGGAAGGTCTTGATATCCTTACACCAGAAATCATCATCATCTTGTTGAGTTAGTGTAGAAACAATTTATGCCACCGTCACAATCAACTTTCTTTTCTTCAATCAAAATTGACTGGATCTTTGTATCATTCTCCCATGTCAAGTTAATAGCGAGATTGGCTAAAGCATCAGTGAAGGTATTTTGTTCTCGAGGAAGATAATTGAAATTAATTTCATCAAAATAAGGGATCGGCTCTTGAAGGTACTCTTTGTACAGGTGAAGTCTCTCATCTCGGACTCCCGAGATTCCTATTATTTGTGATATGATGAGATTAGAGTCTCCATACATAGTGAGATATCTTGCCCCAACTACTAGAGCGGCTTCTACTCCATATATGAATGCTTCATACTCAGCTATATTGTTCGTTGTTGGGAAATCCAGCTTGACAACAAACAAAATTTGGACTCCTTCAGGATCTACTAATAAGAATTCTGCTCCATTACCTCTCCTATTACAAGCTCTGTCAAAATACATAAATTATTGTGGATTGCCGATAAATAAAAAATTCTCGTCATGAAATGCAACATCATTTTCATCTCTAGACATCAATCCTTCTGCTAGGACTTTAGATATGGCTCTTCCTTTACCAGATTTCAGGTTGAGACATTTAATATCAAACTCAGAAAGCATAGTATGCCATCTTGCCAATCTTTCACTAGAATATGTTTCTTAAACAGATACCAGATTAAATCAAGCCGCGATATCAGATAAGTGGTATGAGCTTGGAAATGATGCCTCAGCTTCTTTGTTGCATAATTAAAGAGACACGTGCTCTTTCTAGCGGGGTGTATCTTGTTTCTTACTCCAAGAATTATTTTCTCACAAAGTATGTAGCAACTTCCTTCTTTATTCCCTCTTGATATAGAGCTAAAAGGGTTCCCATAGTAGTTCATGTGATAGTGAGGTACAACATCATAAGATCATGCAAACACATCGACATACTCTTTTAATAATGCAACAAACACAGACTGTTTAATTAGGGAGAGGGATGTACCTATTTTGACTTATTTCAAAACATTTTCTTTCCCAACATTAATTACAATGGACTCCTTCATGGGTTTTATATATGTTTCAGTTGTATCAGGTGATTCATCATTATTAAATTCATTATTAGAAATAATATCTTGTATGCAAATGTACTTAGATAAAGGTTCACATGCAATTTCTTTAGTATTAGGATTTTCTAACTGGGTATGCAAGGTAGATTGGCTGGAAGATGAGCTAGCAGTATGATAACCATCTAAAAGTGGCAAAAAAATTATTTTTGTGAGATGCTTTTAGAGGATGGTTTTCTAAAAACATTCTAAACTCAATAGGCCCGTCTTTTTTGTTCAATGTTTTTGCTAGAAGGTATGATCAAAACGATCGGATTGAAATCCCCTTCTTCAGAAGACTCAAAAGTGGAAAGCCTATTAAGGATTCCATGTTCCACATTATCCACCCAATTATTTTTCCTTTTCATTTCCTGATTTTTGACATACTAACTTTTGATTAAATCCAAATTTGTATCTTCATTGAAGAATATCTCCAATCCTGGTGAAAGCTTATGTTCCTTCTTACTAAGCCAAGTTCCTGGGAATTCATAATACAACTCAATATATCCTTGCAAGATGAATTAACCAAAAAGGGTAAAAGAACTTATTGATGTTATGAGAAGTTTTTGTCGGATCATATCATAATTCATAACGATTTTACTTCTCTATTATGGGCATTAGTTGCTTTATCCCCCTACTGTCATGCCCTAATCAGTTCCTTGAGTATAACCCAACCTTATCATTATTTGAAGACCTTTAGACAGAGGTTGCATGGAAAATCCTACCCTTCTTTGACTCTATTTGTGGATATGGCAAAGATATTGGTTTGCTGATGGTAATTGGTCATCCGTAAAGAAGGGACAAATTTATTCTTCTTGTACCAAAAGGTAGAAGACAAGAATTAAAAGTAAAATAAAAAGAAGCTATCTATTGCATAATGCATTGCAAAGTAAGAAGAAAAAACTTTCTAAATCAATTTGATAGTATTTTATTTAGAATGATCCACCTTTACAACTTGTTGTTTTCAAAAAAAAAAAACTTAACTATTTTTGAATGATTTTACTCTCATTAGTGTTGATGACAAATATCATTCTTTCATACCCTACTTTAATATTGGACAAACACCAAAGATTTAGAAATTAGGGCATGTATCCCCACTAATGTTTCATTACAACATCATGAAATTGTCATAATGATAATTGCATCTTGAGTTGCGATTACATCATTTGAAATACGACTGTAAATACATTCGAGTAGAAATCAAAGGTCGCCTACATATCCCCACTTAATCAATATGCATTTCGTGGGGAATCAGACTCAACGTAGTTCGTCATAAATACACTAAAGTGTTTTATTAAATAAAGCAGTTGCACTCATATTGATCTACCTATGTAACCAGTGTGTTATATAGGTGGAGTGATCTCACAGTACAACTGTACGTGTTGAGGGGGATTCAAGCTGCACATAGTTCTCTGTTACTAGCTGGTGTACTAAAAGATTTTTTTTTCATTTACGTCTCATTGATGGGATAGTCCCTTCCAGGATGTTTACTGAAGATCCTCCCCTCTGGCATCGGATAGGCATGAGACAACTAAGTTGCCTTGCTGTAAACGAGAGTTATATTGGTAATCTGCTTGATGCAGTAACTGAGGGCATGACATTGCTTTGTGTCATGACCATGCAACTGATGATCGTGGCAGTATTTCCGGAGATTCAGACCCACGAGATTTACCCTTGGGCGTCGGTGAAGTGAGTGAATTTGACCTTGACAAACCAAGTTACGAAAAATGTCAACTTGGCATTGTCGTTGAGGGAATGACTGCACTTTTTTCATATGTACCCCTTTGTGGAATGAAGTAATAACACTTGGATTAGTGAGTCTTAAAAGGAAGGAACAAAGTATCAATAACTCTCCTTTAGAATTAAACAAATCTATTTAAAATGAGGTAATCACTCCAATTAGTGATTGAAATGAGATTAAGATAAGCATCTTAATTAGTGATTAAATATGAAGGATTAAGATAACCACCTTAGTTAGTGATTAGTAAGGAAGAAAATAAGTAATAAACCTAATTATTGATTATTCGAGGAAAGATAATCACCTTGATTAGCGATTAACAATGAAGGTTAGGAAATAATCACCCTAATTGATGATTATTGAGGTTTAAGATATTCACTCTAATTAGTGATTGATTAAATATAATAAAAGGTTAAACTAATCACCCTAATTGGTGGTTAACCATGTTTTAAGATAATCACCCTATTTAGTGATTAAATGAGGAAAATACTTGTCCTAATTAACGATTCTTAGGGCTTGAAATAATCACTCTAATTAGTGATTAAATGATAAAAATAATCGTCCTAATTAATGATTATTAGGGTTTAAGATAATCACTCTAATTAGTGATTAAATGAAAAGAATAATCTTCCTAATTGACGATTATAAGGGTTTAAAGTAATCACTCCAATTAGTGATTAAAAGAAGTTTGTGTCAACTGCTATAATTAGCGATTAATCGGGGATTGAAATAACCACCTTAATAGTGATCACGTTAATGATTTTTGTGGTCTTAGAAGGTTTGCTTCCTAATTGAAGGCTTTTAATAATCTTAATTGAAGATTATTATGTCATTGAAGAAAAATGATCAATTTGAGATTGAATTTGGAAATTTGTGTTTGACTAATTGAAATTTGGCCATTTAAAGCGACACACGTGAAACAACCTAAAATCAATTTGGAGATCATTATTACCAATCTAATTATGTCAAATTATATGATTAATCCATTTGAATATGGAGAACACATTTTTAAAAATGTAATATGGATCATCATACAATCGAACTTAGTTAGATTTGCAATTTTTCCTCTTAATTGAGACTGGGTCATTTGATTCATGTACTATGATATATTGGCCCAACATGCAATATTTGTAACATTGGTTGCTCATTTTATTAAAAAGAGTTGTGGAATTATTTATGAAAATTATGCATAAACATCTCCATGTTTTTTTTATTAATTGAGTGATGCAATAACTATTTACAAAGAAACTATTATTACAACAATATGTACAAAAACTATGATCTATACAAATGTTCAATCTTGATCTTCACCATGATGCTCCTTGATCTTCACCATGATGCTCCTTGATCTTCACCTCATTGAATGGGCTTTGGAATTCATGTTTGTTTATATACTTGGGAAAATTAAATATTGATTAACCTCTTTGATTTTGTTTTTTTATGACAATTTTTATTGATTTTTATTTACATGATAAAATGAGTCATTTTAAGATAAACTTAAGGAATTCATGAATATTCATTCACATTTTTGTATGAAAAGAAAACATTTTTTATGAAAGTTGAGTTAATCATTTTATTTCACTTTTCAGATTGCCTTTTTGTTCTTGCGCTGACTTACAAGAGGTGTTACTGCTAACAGTAACTACATCAATGTTACCTCTTTTAATATAGTAGGCATGAACCTAACGAACCCAAAGCTTATCTTGCTTAAAAGATAAAGCCTAAAGTTGTTTCAATATGGCACCTTTGTTCCACAACATGCCATATTAATCACATTTAACCCCATGCAGCTTTTGGTTGCTGAATGAAGGACCAAGCCACTAAGGCTTTTTTGATTGGTATAAACCACCAGTCACAAGAACTTCCTACAAATTGCTTCAACAACTTTAATCAGCTTCTTAGGGAGAGGAAAAATTTGCCCCCAATAATTCTGCATGCTACCAAGTATAATTTTTACCAATAGCAGCCTACCAGCATAAGACAAGAGATGCACCATCCACCCTTGGACCTTAACTGTAATTCTATTTATCAGTGGTGTACACTGGGAGAAAGGGAGATTTTTTGCAGCCAAAGGCACCCCAAGATACTTGAAAGGGAGCATACCTATAGGCATATGAATATATGCTGCAAGTTGTGTAGCTTCATCCTGGCTAACCCCTGAGAAGTAGATGCAACTTTTCTCATTGCTAGCTTCAAGCCCTGAAGCCCTTGAAAATTTATGGAAGGTAGCCATACTCTTCCCTATTAATGTAATAGCCCTGTTTTTAAGAGCCTTTATTTAAAAGCTAAATATATTTATTAAGTTAATTATGTTTCGAAAATTCATATTTTATTTGAGTTGTGGAATATGATTTCTATTTGTCGTGTTTGTAATATATTTATTTGTTTAATTTTATGAGGTTATAGTTATTAATATAACAATTATTTGAGTTCTATGTGCAACTAGTTAAGTTGTATTTTCCCAAAATAGAAACCAAAACCCTAAACCCCTTGTTGGTTATTGTGCAAAATACCAAAATTAATTTACCTCCCCATTTTCCTTGGTCGGTTGAATAAACCCCAAATATCCCCTTCATTTGTCGGTCGGTTTAATGAAATAAAACCCCAACCAAACCCTTTCTTTCCTCTCTCTCTTCCCGTGAGAAATATAAAACCCCCAAATCCTCAATCCTTTCTCTCTTCCCCTGCTTTATGTCTCGTCAAAATCCGGTTGCCTCGCCGGTGTTCTTGTTGCTCGTCGGAGCTATGCGTGTGGTGCTGCTCGCAAGCCATCACACCGCTGCTGTTGTTCGTTGCTGCTCGCGAGCCATCGAGGCATGTGTTTCTCTCTCCTCTCTCGAAAATCTTGTTGTCCTCTGCTTGTGTTGCGGGTCTTGTTCTTGTCGTTTACTTACGGTAGTGCATCACTAATTTGTCGGTGCTCAATCAGCCTCGCTAGAGCTTCGAGATCCCTCTATTCTCTGTTCTCTATGTTCTCTGCTTCCTCTGTTTTTCGCTGCTTCTTGGATGGCAGAGGTATAAAATTCCTACCTCTTGTTTCTATATTTGATTACTAGTTGGTGTTAGCAAATGTTTAATTGGTTTACTTTTGTTTCTAATTATTTTATAAATTAGATGATGATTAGGAGTTTAATTATGTAGTATAGTCTACTTGAGAGGAGTTGTGGTGGTTTCTGTTGGTTGTGCTGTTGTTATTACGTTGTTGTTGTTGTTGTATTGTTGTTGTTGTTGTTATATTATTGTTGGTGTTGGGATTGTTGTGGTGGTGGTGATGTGCCACAATTATTGGTTTGTTGTTGTTGTTCTTGATTTAGGTGAAAGTTGTGAGTTAAGGTTAGTTAGTTTGGTTTTATAATTAGAATTCTCATTATGAATTAAGGATTATAGAGTTAGAATGTTAAAGGTTGATAATTTGTAAATTGGGAATTAGTTATGGTTTCACTTTGTAGTTAATTAGATTAGTTAAGATTGATTATTGATTATCGTCATAATTGTGAGGTGATTCTTGGAGGATAATTTTGGAGTGAAGTATCATTCGGGATCATGAAGGAAATTATGTTGGTGGAATTGGATTACATTTCAGGTAACTTTTATGTTCAGTAAAATCATTTACTTATGCCCATGTGTGTATGTATCTCTATTCTGTTTTTGATACTTAAGTTCGTACGATGGCCATAGTTATGAATGTGTTGATTCTGGAAACGTTATTCGATGAATATGAATATGAAACTATTTTGCTGGCTTAGTTTATGAACTGAAAATAGTAAGTGGGCAAGGTATGGGTGGAGGATGGTTACTCTTTTGACCTAATACGGTTGGCTACGCTCCATTGTGAACTTTGGGGGTAGTGTATTGCTGGACTCCATAGCGAAGCTTGGAGGTAACTTCTGTCCTTTGTCCAAAGCCTGTACTTGCCACTGATTTGTTTAAGAGAGTGAACTATGCCAGCGGTGTAACGAGATGAAAATGATTTGAGAAACAAAATGTTTATAACAGGCCGAAGTAAAGGTTGCGAGTTTTCCACTCATTTTGGAATTTTGTTTGTTTTGTATTTCTTCTCTGAATTTACAGGTTTGGTATCAAGAGCTCGAGAATGGAAGTGAAGCAAGATTATGGATTGAGTTTGTATCTAGATAGTTTATTTGAGAATAGTTATTTATATTTTGTTGTATATAATATTTGGGAATCTAGTCGACATATTTGTGTTTTTGTAAGGATTTGTTTGTGGGCCCATAACCCACATGTCCAGGATCGATTTGTAAGGTTATGTTCCGCTGCGAGTAAATAATTAATTTGAGGCTTATTAAGCATTGATTGTGATTTGTGAATCTTAAGTGTGATCAGCTAGCAGCTCGGGAATCGGGCTGTTACAATTGAGTTATGATCTACTCTAGCAAACATGAGCAGATCATCAGCAAACATAAGATGAGTCAGGTTAAGCCTTTCACATTTGAGATGATAGTTAAAGTCTGGGTTTTTCGTGATATCTCCCACGCATCTACTTAAGTACTCCATACTTAAAGCAAATAAAAAAGGGGACAATGGATCCCCTTGTCTTAAGACTTTCTTAGCACTAACAGGATTGGAAGGTAGCTCATTCAATAATATAGAGCAGGGTACAGACTTGACATAAGCCATTATCCATTGAGTAAACCTTTCAGGGAACCTAAGATCCTTAAGCATACTCTCCAAAAACACCCATTCCACTGAATCATAGGCTTTCTTGATATCAACCTTGATTACACACCTAGGAGACACATGGCTCCTATTATACCCTCTTATTAGCTTAGTTGGTAGTAGAATATTATCCACATTCTGCCTTCCTAGGATAAAACCTGTTTGAGAGCAACTATAACGGTTGTAATCACCTTTTGTAGTCTGTGAGTTAGGATCTTAGAAATCAGCTGATACATAATAGAGCAGCTGCAATAGGTCTGTAATCTTTTGCATACAAGGCATTTTCCATTTTAAGAATCAGTGTAATAGTAGTACAATTGACTGCTTTATGAATATACACCTTGTCAAAGAACTCTAGAACAACAACATAAATGTCATGTTTAATGATATGCCAAGTTTTCTTGAAGAAAACTGCATTGAAGACATCCAATTCAGGAGCTTTTGAGTCATTAATGGAAGCAAGAGCTAGGTCAACTGTGGTGGTCACAACTTGCATTAGTAGGCAGCAGAATTCATACTTCAACCTAGGACCCTCTCTCACAACCCTTAGATCAATAACCTCCAGCTGATATGTGCTTGACCCAAGAAGCTTTCTGTAAAAACTTGTAATTTCATTTTGAATAGCTGTAGTTTCAGTCAAGAGGTCACCTTGGGTACTATGAATCATTGTTATCTTATTCCTTGTATTTCTCACCTTCACTGCAGTAAAGAAGAATTTTGAATTGGAGTCCCCCAAAGTAATCCAGTTGATGCTGACTTTCTGTTGTAAGATGCTCCCTTCAATCCTAGACCATTTTCTCAACCGGTCTAGGATTAATTTTTCCTCTTGATGTGTTTTAGTATAAAATTCCATCTCAGGCAATGCTTACATAGCCGCAAGTTTCTTTCGTAGCTCCTCCACTTTGAAGTGAGCCTTAGAAAAGCTTTTAGAGTAAAAGCTTTTCAAAGCTGCCTTGACAACTTTCAACTTGTCCCATACACTCTTCATTTTATAAGCACTAGAAGTAGAATGCCAGGCTTCCTGCACCATTTCAATAAAATCTTTCTGATCAGCAAGAAAATTCATGAAACGAAAAGGCTTACCTCAATTGGCATTGACAATCTCCAGTGTCAAACAGAAGGGGTGTGTGATCAGATACACCAGCTTCAAGGTACTTAATCACAACTCTAGAATAGTGATTAATCCATTCACAATTGACAATGGCTTTGTCAATTCTTCTATAAACCTTATCCAGCCCCACTCCTTGTTCCATGAATAGAATTGCCCACAAGAAGGAGCTTCCATTAGCGGATTATCCATCATCAAGGTGCTGAAATCTATAGTTTCAACTTCAGCAGCATCCACACCATTCATTCTATCAACAACATTACATACAACATTGAAATCCCCCATCATGATACAAGGTTGAGAAATACCAGCTACAAATCTTGTCATTTCAGTCCAAAGACTTTTCCTAGCAGTAACAGAGTGTAAACCATAAACAACAACCATATAAAACATAAAAGCTCCTGACCCATTTTGCACCTCAACCATAATCACTTGTTCAGAGACAGCCTGAATAATGACTTTAGCTTCACCAATTAACCACCCCTAACCAGATTCTCCCCTTGTTAGAGTGCTCATAATTACACACCCACATCCAATCATTGCCAAAATTTTTCTGAATTTTGAGGCAGTTATGACTTCTGACTCTAGTTTCCAGTAATGCACAAACAGTTACCTTGTTAGAGTGAAGGAAATGCTTAAAGCATTTCCTTCACTTTTAGGGGATCATTCATTCCCCTAACATGCCAGGTGGCTACATTCATTAAAATACATAGGGATTAGGTCCCCTAGCACCCCCAGGCGTCCCTGAGCCAAATTGAAGCTGAATCCCACTTTGCATAACACTCTTGCCTTTGTCTTTGTTCTTTCTAGTAACCATTTTCCACATCCCCTCTTCTGGATCCTTTTCTTGAACAATGCTAGGAATAGAAATAGAAGTAATCGTTTCATTAACTAAAGTTACAATCCCTTCATCAATTATAACAGGAATACTGGGCCCAGCATTTGGATGGGTTTTCATTTGATGCTTGTTCCTGTTGAGTGGTTTTCTTAACAACCCATTTATGCACAACCTTGCCAGGAGCTTTAACCAGCCCTTTGGCTCTACAGTTATGCCCCACCATTTGTCATTTCCTGCAAAAAGGAGGGAGCCAGTCAAAAGCCACCTTCTGCTTAAATACAGCACCATAAGGGTCCTCTACATCAATCTCCCAAGGTTTAACAATCATTGGTTTTCCAAGAACAAATGAGGAGCCGCATATAAAATGTTGTCCCTCTCCTCCCTGGATTTTAATTTGATTAGGAAGAAGCCTTCCTCATGCTTAAATATAGTCGGTTCCTCCATTAGATTGCAGTTAACATTGACATACTAATTAATTACTATTAACGTAGGGTTTTGCCTTACCACATAGACAACAATACCATTCTGCCAACATTAACTCATTTTTTCCACCTCGATCTTATCAAGTTTTGCTGCTAGACTACCATTGATAATAGATGGAGCCACATATTTCAGACCCATACCTTTCTCAGAGATGCGATTGGAGGTTGTAAAGCCCTTCCAATTCTATTTAACAGCTTCCTGGTGGTTCAGTTGATCTCCCTCTGCTCCTCAAGTAATCGGTGCTATCTCCACCGGAGTTTCAGCAGCTTCCAGTTCTCGAGTTACTGTTCCATTAGATTCCCCCTCACTCACGCCCAAATTTTGTGTTTTTTCCCCTTGCATATCATTACTAGAGTCTCTTGGAGCCAATGAGCTACTCGCCTTCCCGAAGGATTTCTTTTTCCGACCCATAAACGGTACCAGCGCACAATAGCCTAACCACCTCCTCGTACGTCAGTAAGGGTTTAAGGGTTTTACCCCGACAGTAGAGATCTTTTATTAATAATTTATAGTTGCATTACAAACTATGATTAATTAATATCAAATCTTGATAAAACTAAAGTGTTTATCTCTCTAGTATAAACCCTAGTAATAACTCTCTAAACTCTAGAATAAAGCATAAGTTAAAAAACTAAAAACAAAACTATCGTTTTTTAATAAAGCTCAAATTTTCTTTCCAGAAACGAAGCGTGCCGGCGCACCAAAATGACGTGCGGGAATACGAAAAGGAGGTGCGGGTGCACCACAAGCAGGTGTGTGCGCACCTGACACTTCTACCTCAAAATTGGGATTTCTCGTCAAATGGTGCGGGCGTACGTTGTGATGGTGCGGGTTCAGCAATGTAGTGCGGGCGCACCTTATGTCTGGTGCAGGAGCACCTTATGTTTGGTGCGGGCGCACAATTGTGTGCGGGCGTCTCCAGCTCCATGCGGGCACGCCTCCAAGTTCCCTTAGTTTATGTACTTCATTCCTTAGGCCATATATCGCAATACTCGGCCCCGAAAAGGGTCATACCTGCAATGAAAACACGAGAAACATTGGGGAAAGCATATGTACTAGAAATTCGATCAAAATAGATCGAAAATCTAGCAAAATGTCACTTATCAAACTAAACCAAAAGGAGGTCATAAAGTGCGTTAGAAACGCACTTATCAAACTCCCCCAAGCTTAGCATTTTGCTTGTCCTCAAGTAAACCAAGAGTGAGAAGGAAGGAAAAGAAGAGGTGAAAGGGAGAAAAAGGAAAAAAAAATCATGCAACAAACTAACCTACATGCTCTAAATGCAAAGTTACAAACATGACATGCTAGATAAATGAGTTTATAACAAGATTTAGGAGACCAACCAAACACAAGAGGGAAGATGATAAGGAAGCACAAGAGTGACTCTAAGGACTCAATCCACTGATCAACCGAGTCTTTTTGAAAAAAGGCTTTCCAAGAGTGATTTATCACTTTCCTCCACTTCCAAGTCCCGAGTTTGACTCCTCCCTACAGATGCTCAACCATAATAGCTCACCTCTACCACATCATGACTTACACAAAATCTTGCCCTCCACTACTAAATCGACCAAGTCCAATCTAGAAGTCAAAAGGGACTTTGTTAAGGTTGTAACGGGGCTAGGTTAAAGGTGTGGATGATAATTTAGGAATGTGGTGTAAAAAGGGTAAGCGGAGTACAAACTAGGGGTAAAAACTCCCCCAAGCTAGTCCTAACACCAATCTCAATTTAAAGTCTCACACATAACCATGATTTTCACTTTGACTTTTTCACCTTTTGAACTCTTTCACTTTTTGAATGTTTTTCATTTTTCTCATCAAATTGCTTTTTCTTTCTTTTCTTTCAATATAATTCCAAATGAAACACTAAGAGCTTTCTTTCTTTCTTTTATTTCTTTTGCCTTTCCTCTCGCAGTTTTCTTTAGCTTTTGCAATCATACTTGCCTATTAATTCACTTTCAACCAAGACTCAACATCAAAATAACTCAACTCAATACAAACTAGACATGCACTCCACTTCGGGGAAAGTTTGGCCATGACTTATTATGAGGGTTAAGCAAAAATAGGATAGAAAGGCTCAAATGGGTTGAGAAGCGGATAATTATGCCGGTATAAAAGCTTTTGGCTTTGGAGCTCCTATTTCTAGCAAAAAGATATGCCCTTAATCATTCTTCTAAAGGCTCGGTCTTATGCAATCTTGGGGAGCTAAAATGCAAGTCACAAGTTAGGCGATCAATGGTGAGGGTTGTGAAGTTACGAGGTTCTTGGCCCTCCTTCGGGATTCGTCGCACAAGGGGCAAGGCAATCCAATCAACCAACTCGCCTAATTTCAAAAAGACTTTACCAAAAGTTATCGTTCTCAAGAGTCACTTAAAGTCACATCAGGGCTTCCAAAACCATCAAGTCTAATGTAGGGAAGGTCTTCCAATCAAGTTATGAACACTTTTAGCCACAAATCATGCATGCAATCAAGCTATCCTAAATGCAGAAAAATAAAAAAAAAAGAAAAGGAAAAGAATAAAAGAGAAAAATGTTTTTTTTTTTTTTTGAAATTTTTTTATGCAAAGCAAAGCAAGGCAAAACTACCAAAACAAACTATCAAACACACGTTGTACAAGTGAAAGAGAAGAAACAGGGGTTGGTGGAAACAAGACCAACATGATATGACCAATCACCGAATTACACCGAAAACTAATAGAACCCCTATATCACTAGCCACCGATGACCCCAAACTCCCAAAGACATAAGCATACATGCAAGGCCCCCAAGCTCAAGCGAAACTTCGCGCTCGAAGTTGCAAAAGGAGGGAGAGGGAGGGGGGGGGTTCATGAATAGCACCTAATACCCACCATCACCCCCATCGATAGGGGGGTTAGGAAGGAAATACCCACCGGAGTACTCGTCAGGGAAGTAAGACGGGTAGTGGGGGTAGGGGCGGAAAAAAGGCTCCTCGAATCGCCCTTCATGAGGGTCGAAGGTAGGAGGGTAGTGGGGATGGTTGAGGAAAGGGGGCTCGTGTCCGGAATGGACATTGGCGAGGTGAGTTCACCAAGCCACCCTAGACACATAGTTAAGGTCGGTGCGGATACCGGCAAGGGTAGTAGTAACCGCACGGTGATTGGCCTGCATTTGGGCGATGGCCGCGATGAAAGATCCCATATCGAAAGACTGGGAGGAGGAAGGTTCGGCCACCTCAGTCTCAGGAATGCGGTTGTCGGACCTCAAAACTCTCGGAGCCCGTGGTATGCCCTCCACAGGGGTGGACTGAATGAAGGTCCTAGCAGGGATGTCCTGAGGGGTGATATGGGAAGGGGAAACCCGCCAACTCGTTGTTCATGTAAGAATATGGCCCCCCCCTCTCCCAACAAGCCAAATGCAGTTTGGTGTCATGTAATGACGCAGAAATTTCATCTGATGCAGGAATGCACCATCCAATAGGTTGGACTGACCAACAGAAGACACGCTAGCTTCCAACCGAGCCAGGTCCTCGTCCAACCTGAGGTAAGACGTTATCCGGGTGATCATTCCACCACAAACGATCTCCCCGGATACCGTAGTTACCCCCCCGAATCTCTTGCAATCGATTAAGGAAGAGATTGGCAAAATTAATTCAGGCTCCAAGGTGGGCCCCGTTAGTGGCCAACCAAAGAACCATGAGCTCTTCCTTTCTCAATTGCCCGACTTGCTGCTTGGGAAAGATGGTATAATCAAACATCCTATGGAAGTAATGGATAGCGGTATGGATAATCTCTGATGCATTGGACGAGTTCGTCCGAAACGGAGTGGTCTCATTGGTAATCTTGGCCCACCATTCTTGTTCGTTGTACCCCTGCCAAACGGTGCCTAAAGGGGCATCACAAGAGGCACTGGAATCCATCCCAAAGGCTTCACAAAATTTGTCAAATGAGAGTGTTCTAACTTGATTGAAATGATGACATTGGATAGTCAGAACACCTGTGTCCAGCTCCCCTCTTAATTATGTTCAACGTACTCAAGAACTCAAGAGTAAGCTGATCATAAGTGGGCTCATAGACGGTGAGAAAGTTCGACAGCCCTAGATTACCTGCCATCTCCCTTATCATCGAGTCGATGTTAAGGTGAACGCAGGTAATTAATGTAGTCGTAGAATTTCGTGCGTGGGACGAAGTGGGCGCTCGGTAAGTCGTGTGAAGATTTGAAGGTGAGCCGCATTGGGGAATTTCACAGGATAGATGGGTGGGGGATTAGATCTAGAAGAGGGTCCTTGTGAGGAGGACCCTGTCTTAGCTCTCTTAGACCGAGAGGATGATCCCTCGCCACTGTTCCTTCCTATGGTGGTAAAAAAAAAGGTTTTGTTTTTCAAACGGGGGAGAATAAGTGATGGTCCGGTTCAATAGCACAAAACAAAACTAACTCCCCACACAAAGAGACACACACAAAAGAAAAAAAAAAGAAAAAAAAACTAATCCTAAAATCTATCAACTAACAATCCCACAATCAATAGCAACAAAGTTGCTAACAAGCAAGAACTAGGGCTACTATAAGATTTTCAACCACTCACAAGGTGCCTCACAACATAAATTCAACAAACCAACCACAAGTTATGAAAAACTTCTCAACAACACTTAGCAAATCATGCAATGTACTTTAAAAATATTCAAAAGATTATGAAATTATCACAAAGAACATGAAATCTCACTAGTTCATCACAATATCAAGCACAAAATTGGGCAAATTTCATGAATAATCAAAAGTTAAGAGGAAAAACAAGCATGCAATCAAAAAGAAAACACACTAGAAGTCCAAATAACAAGATTATAGATGTAAAACAAGGATTAGAAGAAGATTTACCAACATGGAGATGAAAATTCCCAAATTTGAAACCCTAGAAGTCCAAACCTTGCTAAATCCCCAAATTTTGTGCTCTTGAGTGTTGTAGAGATGAAGGTGATGAAAATTCCGGTGAGAAAGTCGGTCGGCGGTCACCGAAAAACTTGTGTGGTGGCCGGATCTAGAGAGCTTGAAGAGAGAGAAAGTGAGTGAGTGAGAGAGTGTGGTTGAAATCGAAAAAAAACGAAAAAACGAAAGTTTGGTGCGGGCGCACCAAACTTTTCTGCCAGAGTAAAATTACTGGGAAAGTTTGGTGCGGGCACACCTGGTCGAGGTACTGGTGCTCACTTGTTTTTTCAAAAATGTTTTTGAAACCGGTGCGGTTTCTAGAAATTGTTTTGAAACTTGTGCGGGGCCACCTTTGAGTGGTGCGGGAGCACCAAAGGCTTCTGTTTTCCTCAACTTTTCTTTTTCCAATTTGGTGCGGGCGTACCAAGCTCGTCTTTTTTTTTTTTTTCTCAACCCCTTTTTTTTCTACCAACTCACTCCTTTTAACTCAACTTTTCATAAGAATCATAACTCATAATGTAGCTCTCATGGCTAGCTGATAAAGCAAAAATCAAACTAACAACCAAAAGAAAAATAAAATAAAAGAAAGGGAAGAAAAGGAACGGGTTGCCTCCCGTGTAGCGCTTGTTTTAAGTCATTAGCTGGACTAAGAAGGTTATGTTCTTTACGAGATGCGCTCGGGTGAGTGAAGGATCAAACAACCAATGGTACCAATGGCGTGATTATCATGATAAAGCTTCAATCTTTGACCGTTCACCCAAAATGGATCGTTCTCCCCCAAAATCTCATAAGCTTCATAAGGGGTAGTCTTCGACATCGATCAGAAAGGTCCCAACCACTTGGACTTTAACTTTACAGGGAAGAGTTTTAGTCTTGAGTTAAACAACAAGACTTTTTCCCCAACCCGGAATTCTCTTTTTTGAATCCGATGATCATGCCATTTCTTCGTTTGCTCCTTGTATAATCTCGAGCTCTCATATGCGTCAAATCGGAGTTTCTCAAGCTCAACTAATAACCTTTCCTTTTGAGCATCTCCTGCTAAGTGAAGATCCATGTTGAGCTCTTTAATTGCACACCAAGCTTTGTGCTCTAGTTCAACCATCAAATGGCATGCTTTTCCATACACACGACGATAAGGAGTGGTGTCTATAGGTGTCGTGAAAGTCGTGAAAAGAGCCCAAAGAGCATCATATAGCTTCAAAGACCAATCCTTTCTTGTCTTATTGACCACTCTCTCAAGGACGTTCTTTACTTCGATTTGAGACTTCAACTTGGCATTGGGTTTGGGGGTGATAAGGAATACCGACTTTGTGATTTACGAAGTACTTCTTCAAAAGTGCTTCTAGTTGCTTTTTGGCGAAGTGTGAACCGCCATCATTTATCAATACTCAAAGCACTCCAAACCGAGGGAAGATGATTTTCTTCAAGAGCTTGGTCACAACTTTGTGGTCATTGGTGGGGGAGGCAATGGCTTTAGCCCATTTAGTTATGTAGTCAACCGCAACAAGAATGTACATATTTCCCAAAGAAGGAACAAATAGACCCATGAAGTCGACTCCCCAAACAGCAAATGGTTCAACCTCGATGATGTTTTGTTGAGGCATCTCATGTCTTTTTGTGATGCTACCACTCCTTTGACATCTATCGCAACTCAAATTAAACTCCCGAGCATCCTTTTGTAATGAGGGCCAAAAAATACCACATTGAAGCACCTTAGCAACAGTTTTTCTTGCTCCACCGTGCCCTCCACATGCCAAGGTATGGCAATGGTTCAACACCGAGGTCATCTCATGATTGGGAACACACCTCCTAAACACTCCATCGGCGCACTTCTTAAATAAGAGCGGATCATCCCAATAGAACCTCGAAACTTCTTTGAAAAACCATTTTCTTTGTTGGGAATTAAAATCATAAGGTTCAATCCCACAAGCCAAATAATTCGCATAGTCCGCGAACCATGGAATTTCATTGTTCAGAATGGTGAATAGCGCTTCTTCTCTCAAATCTTCTGCAATAGGGATCTCATCAAGATCCAATAGATTCTCATCAAGAGGGAGGCAAGAAAGATGGTCAGCTACCACAGTTTCTGTCGCCTTCTTCTCTTTCATCTCAAAATTGAACTCTTGAAGAAGCAGCACCCACCTAATGAGTCGAGGCTTTGCATCTTTCTTACTCATCAAATAACGGACCGCAGAATGGTCTATATACACAACAACGTTATTACAGGTCAAGTAAGATCGAAATTTGTCAAATACAAAGACTACGGCCAACATCTCCTTCTCCGTAGTTGCATAATTCCTTTGAGCGTCATCCAAGGTCCTACTTGCATAGACTATCACATGTAACCTTCCTTCCTTTCGTTTCCCAAGAACAAAACCCACTGCAAAGTCACTAGCATCGCACATTAGTTCAAAAGGCATACTCCAATCCGTAGCTTGCACAATGGGGGGCAGAAATAAGGGCTTTTTCGAAGTTTCAAAAGCCTTAATACAAGACTCATCAAACACAAAATCTACATCTTTTTGGAGTAGATTCGTCAATGGTTTTCCTATTTGAGAAAAATCCTTGATGAAACGCTGGTAAAAACCTGCATATCCAAGGAAAGCACGAACTCCCGTCACCGAGTTCAGTGGCGGAAGCTTTTCAATGACCGAAACCTTTGCTGGATCCACTTCAATGCCCTTCTTCGACACTTTAAGCCCAAGGACAATGCCTTCCTCAACCATAAAGTGACACTTCTCCTAATTCCAGACGAGGTTCGTCTCTTGACACTTTTTCAATACACACTCAAGATGAACCAGACATGTGTCAAAAGACGAACCACACACACTAAAATCGTCCATGAACACCTCAATAGAATACTCTAGCATGTCAGAGAAGATTGATGTCATACACCTTTGAAAAGTGGATGGGGCATTACACAAACCAAAAGGCATCCTCCGATATGCAAATGTCCCATACGGACAAGTAAAGGTGTTTTCTCTTGGTCATCCCCATGAATAGGGATTTGAGAGAATCCGGAATAACCATCGAGAAAGGAAAATTGTGAATGACGAGCAAGCCTCTCCAAATTTGGTCAATGAAGGTACGGGGGAAATGGTCCTTAGGGGTGGATTTGTTCAACTTCCTGTAATCAATACAGACTCTCCACCCAGCGACAATTCTAGTGGAGATTATTTTTCCTTTCTCATTCTCAACTATAGTCATGCCTCCTTTTTTGGAACCATGTGAATCGGGCTCACCCACTTGCTATCTGAGATAGCGTAGATGATTCCCACGTCACGTAGTTTCATGATCTCCTTTTTTACAACCTCTTTGAGGTTAGGATTGAGCCTTCTCTGATGCTCTATGGAGGAGGCATTACTATCGATAAGATGGATACGATGCATAGCAAGAGAAGAGCTTATCCCCTTAAGGTCATCAATCGAATACCCAATGACATCTTTATATTTTTGTAGTATCTCAATCAATTTTGATATAGAGATGTCATCAAGACTCGAATTGACAGTAACGGGATAAGTATATGCATCATCAAGAAAAACATATTTAAGACAGTATGGAAGGGGTTTGAACTCTACCTTTGGAGGAGGCTTAGAACACTCCTCTTTGTCATTGGATGTAGCTGGAATCTCATATGCTTCATCTTGTGTCTCCTCAATGGTAGTGTCAAAAAGCATGGAGAATTCTTCCACCTCTTCCATGTCCAAGCTAGGGGCATCGGTAAGCGAAGCATACAACTCACCCCCTATGTGAACCATACTTGCGGCATCCTCTATCTTATCCTCCACTAGACTTAGAGAACTCAAATACAACCCGCTCTTTGGCAACTTCAACCGTGATGGTATCATTTTTGTAGTTTATCACAGCATCCAGTGTCTTTAGAGCTTCTCTACCAATAATAAGAGGAGTCTCCGAATCTTCTACCATATCCATTACCACAAAATCACATGGCACAAACACATGCCCAACTTGAATTGGTATATCCTCCAACTCACCATAGGGGACTCTCACAGTGCGGTCCGCCAATTGAATCGTTTTTCGCATAGAATGAAGAGGAAATTCAAGGTGCTTAGCAATAGATAGTGGAATCAAATTAACACTCGCTCCAAAGTCGGCCAGTGCACCCTTAGGCTCTAAATCACTTATCTTCACCGGTAAGGTGAAACTCCCGGGGTCCCTTTGCTTCTTGGGCATGGTTCGTTGCACAAGAGCACTTACTTGGTAGGGTAGGGTGATAAGCTCATCTTTAAGTTTGCGTTTGTTGGAGAGAATTTCCTTCAATAACTTAGCATACGCCGGCATTTTAGACATAGCCTCAAGAAATGGAATGTTGATTTGCAGGCTCTTCATCACGTTGAGGAATATTGTGTACTTGTCACTCAATTTTCTCTCTACCAACCTTTGAGGATAGGGAACCGGAGACACATAGGTCTTGGTTGGTGGAGGTGATGGCAATGGAGTTCTATCTCCAACTTGAACTTGTGGCTCATCTTTTTCCACAACTTCTTCTTTCTCACTTTCCTTAACTTCATCCTCCTTCTTAACAACCTCAACTTCTTCTTCTTTCTCTAACTCCCTATTAGGCATCTGAGGACCCTCATAACTTGTTCCCGACCTCAATGGATGGCTTTGGCTTGATGGAGGTTTGGGTTAGGGATGAATTGTCTCCGAAGTTAATTTATGGGAGTTGAGGGATTCTTCTCGGCTACTTGGACGATTAGGGTTTCAAGCATTTTGTTATGGGCTTGTAGCTCTTGAAACCTTTGCTCATGGTTTTAGAGAATTTAGTTCATGGATTGGAGTTGTTGGAGAATTTGGAGAGAGGTTGGATCGGGGGATGGAATGGTTCGGGATTTTGTTTGGGGAATGGAGGATTAAAGGGAGGTTTTTGGGTATTGACTCTTTGATGTGGAGCTTGGTAAGTGTTCGACCTTGTGAGGATGAACAACCTTGGTTATAATTTTGGTTATACCCTTGCACATACCCTTGGTTTTGAGCTTGGTTATACCCTTGTTGAGGTTGATTCCATCCTTGTTGAGGTTGGTTGAAGCCTTGGGTGTAGTTTTGTTGAGGTTGTTTGCAACCCCCTTGTTGATTGCTTCTATACCCTTGGTTCCGTTGATATCCATCTCCTCTAGAGTTTATCGTCGCTACATGCTCCGAATGGGTACCTCGACAATAATAAGTATCATGGTTAGTGCCACCACAAATATTACAAGAAAAAGAATTTACCTGTGAAAGATTAGATGAGGCGAGATTGATCTTTTAAAGCTTCTTGTCAAGTTGGTCCATCTTGGTTTGAATTTGATCCATGGGATCTAATTCAAACTTCCCGCTCTTCTAGGGTGGAACACCTCTTCATCGTCCACCCCATGAATAGTTCTTAATTACTTCCTCTATAGTGGACTCAAGTTGATGTTGTAGGATCTTATAAAGTTGACCTCCCGCTCCAGCATCAAGGTTTGGCACGTGATATAGGTTCAAGGCATCATAGAAAAACCGCATAAGGAGTTTTTTATTGAACTAATGGTGAGACATGAATGGATCATCTCCTTATACTGCTCCCAAGCTTCCGCAAGTGTCTCATCGCTCTCTTGCTCAAATGGGGAGATCTCCTCCTTATGTCTGCTGTCTTCCACTCCGGGAAGTATTTCTTCAAAAAGGCCATTGTGACTTCTTCCCATGCAGTGAGGGAATTGGCAGGCAAGCTCTTGAGCCATGATTTTGCCTTTCCGGTACGAGAAGATCGGAACAAATGCATCTTGATATAGCCAGGGGAGACGTGATTTGTTGTTATCATAGCACAAATCTCAAGAAACCTATCAAGATGGTCAAGAGGATCCTCATTCGACCCCCACAAAATTGCTCTACTTTCACCATCCTAGTATACTGAGGATGAATGCTGAAATTTGTAGTTGTGGTGGGAAGTCGAATACCACCTTGAAGAACATAGGAACTCGAATTTCTGAAAGCCCTAAAGAGTTGTGGAATTTCTTCACCCATTTATGCTTCAACTTCACTTGTTGTACTTGAAACTGGTGAAGATGGTTCGGTACCCAAAGACAAATCTTCCAAATTTTTCTGAACCTTTTGCAATATACGGTCAATTTCAGGATCTAAAGGCAAAGTGGGTGAATCGTGAGCTTTCTTTCTCATGTAGCACAACACAGCTAAGTAGAGAATTAGCAAATAACAACCACAATTAAAAAGAAAATAAAATAAAAATCAACTAAGCAAGCTAAACTAAAATAAACTTCAATTAATAGCACAATTTCCCCGGCAACGGCGCCATTTTGATAAGAGGTATTTAGTGTGTCGTCAAGACACCATAAATCACTTTTCAAACAATATTTATAAATTCTAACAAGCGATTACTAAGAACGTAGCAAAGGCAAGTCAAGGGTCGATCCATGTGGAAAGAGGGACTAATTAAAGTCTATCAAGTCTAGATCACTTAATTGAAGGGTTTTTTTTAGGGGGGGAGGGTTTGAAAAGAATCGTCAACAACTGTGACTAGCTGATAACAAGAACTAGCAAATAACTCGAATTAATGAATCAGATAGGAAGACACTAGAGTTAAGGTTACTAATATGAATAAGAACGGACTATGATTGTTAATGCGATTGTGAAGCAATGGAGACGATTATGCAAGGTTTAGTTTTCCTCTAAAATACTCGAGTCCTCTCTCGAATGGTCCTCAAGAGTAATCACTTAATCAATCAACTAAATTCTCTCTCGAATGGTCTTTGGTTAATTGATTAAGAGATTCAATAAATTCGAAAAATCCTAATGAAGGATCCCCTTAATTTCTACCCAATATCTTGGCCTAGATATTAAGTTGATTCTTGGGGATGATAAAAGTGTTCAAAATTCGATTTAAGAACATTTGAATCCAAAATACCAAAGCATAAATGTGATCAATATCTATCCTAAGGTCTCAAAACACAATGATCAATGCATAAACTTCATTAAAACATCATATTGTTGTTTCACTATTTTGATAATGACAAATAATTAACTTTGTTTAATATTAGTTTCGTTTTTATTCGTATGTTCCTAGTTTATTTTGTTAGATTTAATCACATGTGTTTTAACTTACTTTATAGTTTAGATTTATTCTTTTAGTTTAAATTTAATGTAGTTATTTTAGATATCACAAATAATATGTTAAATAACTTATGGAGAATTGATTCGGAGATTAATCAAAAATTAAGTTGTTAATCTTTATTTGTGACAAAACCGTTTATATTATGGAGGTAAAAATTATGATATGTTGTGATTCCATAATATTCTATTTAGTTAGTTTGTGTGCAGCCCTTTGTATATTCCATAACAAGAAGCCGCCAAAATCTAACCTAAACAAGCTCCTAAGAAGAATGCGTTGTGGTAGTTCCTAGATTTTAGTAACCACAACAACCCACCTACTAACAAGGCGTGGGGAAATGGGAATGCGCGTGTTAGTGGCTGAATTTGTGGAAATTAACCAAATAACTTCCAACAGATATATGCAACGGAAGATCATGGAAGAAGTGGCTGAATACAAAGCTTCATTGTGGAGAAGGTCATGGAAAAGATCGTGGGAATATTGTCCTCTACAAATAAGTTTTTGTAACAATCTTTTTTATGTATGCTTTCAGAATTTTAAGTGTAATATCTTAGTGAAAGTGTATTCGATTTTACTCTTCTTTCATTATTACTTAGAGTATTATAGATTGGGTTGAGTGAATCTAAATCTGTAATCATTTTGAGAGAAAAAGAGAAAGAGAAAGAGAAGAGAGAAAGAGAAAAGACTTCGAGCAAAGTCAAGAGAGAAAGTCAACTGTTCAGGGAGAACAAGTTGACTGGGAACCAGTTCCTAGAGGAACAGAGTAGGTCCGAGTTTAGGTTGTACAAAAGTGAGTCTTTTGGCCTAAAGTTATTAAAAAGAATTGAGTCAAAATCCCTCGTGGTCAAGGTTTTTCTTCCTGTTGGGTCTAGGAAGTTTTCCTTGTAAAAATCTCGTGTTCCTATTTCTTTCTTGTTTATGAAATTACTTCTTTCTTATTCAATCATTCTTTTATTTCCGCAAAAAGTTTGAAAATCTCCCCAACTACAATTCACCCCCCTCCTCTTGTAGTTGTTTAAGTGTTCGTACTCGACTAACAATTGGTATCAGAGCCTGGTTCCCCCAAAATCAGTTAACACTGAGGAGCTAGTTTCTGGAAATGATGAACACATCAGGAGAAAGATTGGAAGAAGGTTACTCAACTCAGCGTCCACCCATGTTTAATGGTAAGTACTATCCATACTGGAAGAATCGTATGGAAATTTTCATTAAGGCTGTAAATTATCAAGTTTGGAGAGTGATAGAGATTGGTGACTTTGAAGTCACAGTGAAAAATGAAAAAGGTGAAGACATCCCCAAACCTCTCTCCAAATATGACAAAGATGACTTCGACAAGATGGAGATGAACAACTTGGCCAAAAAGATTCTCCACTGTGGCCTTGGTTCCCATGAACACAATCGAATCATGGGATGCAAATCAGCCAAGCAAATGTGGGAACTTCTTCAAGTTACTCGAAGTCTACCTCAGGATGAAAAATGGATGGCAAAGGTCACTGCTTTGCTTGAAACAAAAGATTTCACCACATTCAATATCGAGCAACTTTTCGGTTCCTTGTTGACTTATGAAATCCATCTAGGAACTCTTGAGGTTGACTCTAGTTGGCCTAAAGCTTTGGCTCTCAAGTCCGATGATCTGGAGGATTCAGAAACTGATGATGAAGAGGAAGCATTGATCGTGAAAAGATTCAAGAAGTTCTTCAACAAGAATTACAAGGGAAAGAACTTAAAAAAGTCCGGGAAGCAAGCTGTCACAACTGTGGAAGTCTTGAACACTTCATAAAGGAATGTCCTCTCTGGGAAAATGACAAAAGCAAAGGAAAATATAAGGAGAAGGGAAAGGAACAACAAAAACCTTTCTCAAAAGTTGATATGAGAAGGCCATGGTTGCTGCCTGGGGAGAATCGATTCAAACGAGGAGCAGGAACAACCAGAAGAGGAAATAGCTCATTTGTGTCTCATGGCAAAGACAGACGAGGAAGAAGACTTGCCAAACAACAAGGTACGCATTAATGTTATTGAAGAAGAGTTAAAAGAACTTTCAAAGAATCAATTAATAAAACTTCTTTTGGAAACTTTGGATGACTACAAGGCCATTTGCATTAGAGAAGAAAATTTAGAAAAAGCCTTAGAAGTCACCAAAGGTCATTCAAATTGGTTTAAAACAGTGAATGCAAATATTGAGGAAAGATTCTTTGAAGTTTTTGATGAAAACCGACGTATTCGAGAAGCTTTTGAAAATGCTAAAAATGAAAATTATTTCTTGAATATGGAAATGGCTGAATTGAAATTATTTGTTCCTGAAGGAACCAGTTCCTCTATAAATACCAGATCTGAGTTCGAAAAGTTAAAATTTGAACATGAAAAGGTTTTAAGTATCTGGTACTTAAAGAGAAAATGGATTCTTCAAGAACATAACTTCCTGATCTAGTAAGTTGGATACAAAAGTATAAAAATGAAGGAAGAAGTGGGTTAGGTTTCAATCACAAGAAGAAAAACAAAATGAAAAAAATATGTTGATCTTCCAAGCAGCCGAATATGCTCTTACTGTGGGAACAGTGGACACCTAGTGTCTGACTGTTCCTCAGAGAAGAACATATTGAGATGAACACTCGCTTAATTAAGCAAGTGTGGAAAGTTAAGAGAAATACTAGCTTAACAGAGGAACCCAAGTCAGACTGGGCTCCTACCACTGACTGATTTCTTTGATACAGGCTAAAGTGAGGGGGAACAACTGTGGTACCTCGATAGCGGTTGTTCTAAACACATGACAGGAGATAAAAAGAAATTTCTCTCGCTTTCAGCCTATGATGGAGGAACTGTGACCTTCGGAGACAATCTTACCGGTAATATTGTAGCAATAGGGAAGGTAGGAAAGTCTAAGTCACATTCCATAGATAATGTATTTTTGGTCGAGGGTTTGAAACATAATCTACTTAATATTTCTCAATTTTGCGACGAAGGGAACAGTGTGAATTTTACTGATGAGTGTTGTGTAGTAAGTAATACAGGAACAGGTACCAAGATTCTGGAAGGAACTAGGAAAGGAAACACTATGTTGTTGACCTCAACCTTTTCCTAGGAACAACTAACTTGTTTAAGTGCCGTCGACAATGAACCACTTCTTTGGCATAAAAGGTTGGTCACGCAAGTATGGCATTGCTCCAGAAGCTAAGTGGTAAGGACTTAGTTGTTGGATTACCAACAATCAAAGTCTCAAACATGAAGTTTGTGGACCATGTGCAAAAGGTAAAAAAGTTAGATCCTCGTTCAAACAAGAAAATGGTAAGCACACAAAGTCCCTTGAATTGATTCATATGGACTTATGTGGCCCTGTTCGAATCCAAAGCGATCTGGTAAGAGATATGTACTTGTTATAGTTGATGATTTTTCAAGATACACTTGGGTTATTTTTCTTCATAGCAAAGATGAGACATTTGATGAATTTGTAAACTTTGCAAAAAAAAAAAAACCTCAAAGAATAAGTGGGTTTAAAATTAAGCACTTGCGTTCTGATCATCGTAAGGAGTTTGAAAACTCCAAATTTGATGAGTTTTGCAGAAACAAAGGAATTGATCACAACTTCTCAGCTCCTAGGACTCCACAACAAAATGGCGTGGTGGAAAGGAAGAATCGCACTTTGGAGGACATGGCAAGAACAATGATCAAGCAGCAATCTTCCAAAATTTCTGGGCTGAAGCAGTGAACACGGCATGCTACATATCAATAGAGTCATGCTAAGACCCATTGTCTTGAAGACCCCTTATGAGCTCTTAAAGGAAGAAAACCCAATATCTCATACTTTAGAATCTTTGGTTGTAAATGCTTTGTACATAACAATGGTAAAGACAATTTAGGAAAGTTTGATGCTAGAAGTGATGAGGTTATTTTTATAGGATATGCTTTAAATAGTAGAGCATATAGAGTTTACAACAAAAGAACAATGTGTGTTGAGGAAAGTGTCCATATTATTTTCGATGAAACTAACTCCTGCAGGAACTAAGTCATGAAAATGACTTTGAAATAGGACTGACTCGTTTGAGGAGTCAGTGAACATTGATGAGGAACTAACACCTGCGGGAACCGACAAAAAGCATATTCTTGAAGAAGAGATAGGTGTTCCTGATCCTGTTATAGAGGAGGAACATGCAGTAGAAATTCAACCTAGAAAATGAAAATGAATATCCTCAAGCTGGAGGACAGAGACAAGGAATTTGAACCAAGACCATGGAAACACCTAAACCCATCCATTGGATTTAATGTAAGTGATATTGAAAAGGGAACTCAAACGAGATCCCAACTGAAAAATTCTGTGCTTTCCAAGCCTTTTTGTCTATGACAGAACCACGAGATCACAATGATGCCCTTCTGGAGTCTGACTGGATAAATGCCATGCAAGAGGAACTGAATGAGTTCCAGAGGAACAAGGTCTGGCATCTTGAGACCAAGCCTAAAAACCAAAAGGTATTGGGCTAAATGGGTCTTCAGGAACAAGCTGGACGAACATGGAACAGTCATAGGAACAAAGCCAGACTCGTAGCCAAAGGGTATAATCAACAAGAAGGTATTGACTTCGATGAAACTTTTGCTCCTGTAGCTAGAATAGAAGCAATAAGAATTTTGATTGCCTTTGCAGCATTCATGGGTTTTAGGTTGTACCAAATGGACGTCAAATGTGCCTTTTTAAATGGGTATTTAATTGAAGACGTCTATGTGGAACAACCTCCTGGATTTGAAAACCCTGATCTTCCTAACCATGTCTATAAGCTAGATAAAGCTCTTTATGGGCTTAAGCAAGCTCCTAGATCATGGTATGAAAGACTTTCAAAATTCTTACTTTCTAATGATTTTATACGAGGAAAGTTGATAGGACCCTGTTCCTTAGTCCAAAGGAACAGACATCCTAGTGGTTCAGATTTATGTGATGATATAATTTTTGGTGCAACTAACGAATCTCTTTGTCAAGAATTTGCTGAGTTAATGCGTAGTGAATTTGAAATGAGCATGATGGGAGAATTAAACTTCTTTCTCGGCTTGCAAATCAAGCAAACTGAAAGAGGAACAATGATCCATCAACAAAAATACGTAAAGGAGTTATTGAAAAAATATGGACTGGATCAAGCAAAAACAACCATACTCCAATAGGAACAAGGTTAGATGAGGACAAAGTGGTAAGTCCGTAGATCAGAAACTCTAAGAGGTATGATTGGTTCCTTACTTTATCTAACTGCTAGTAGGCTGTATATCTCCTTTAGTGTTGGTTTATGTGCTAGATTCCAATCAAATCCTAAGGAATCTCATTTACAGCTGTCAAAGGATCTTAGATATTTGAAAGGAAGTGATGATCTTTGTTTGTTCTATCCTCGAAGTGACATCTTTGATCTAGTAGCTATTCGATGCTGACTATGCTGGAGACTTGGTGAATCGAAAAAGCACCTCGGTATTGTCCAGTTCCTAGGATCAAGCTTTTATTCTTGGAGTCAAAGAAACAAAACACTGTTGCTCTTTCCACAGCCGAAGCTGAATACGTGGCAGCTGCTGCTTGCTGCTTCCAGGTATTATGGATCAAGCAACAGGTACGTGACTTTGGCATAAAATTTAAGTGTGTTCCTATATTCTGTGATAATACTAGTGCCATTTGCATTTCCAAGGATCCAGTTCATCACTCTAGGTCAAGCATATTCACATTCGACATCATTTCCTAAAAGACAATGTAGAAAAGGGATTAGTCAAAGTTGATTTTTGTCCAACTGAAAATCAAATAGCTGACATATTGACTAAACCTCTATCTAGGGACAGGTTTGAAAAGATACGCTTGGAACTAGGAATGATAAAATTGTTTAAATGTACAATGATGTTGATTCCCCAAATTGTTTCTTACTAAGTATGTCCTGCAACTTCATGAATTAAAATTCATACACCTAGGGTCAAGTATAAGGACTCACATATGTCTTTGAATATTACCCTTATTGTCCTTGCACATATTTGGTACGTATGTAGTTTGTACATTATGGACCATTTTATCATATGCAAGAGTAATTTTTATTTTTTTATTTTCTATTTTTCTAATTTCCCTCCAAATTTCCTTGCTTATTTTTCTTTTCACACCTTCCTTCCATAATAAATTCGTTAAAAATGTATATGCCACGATTACACGTTCAATTAATCTGAGTTAAATGAAGAAACTTCATTAAATACCTTCCAATACCCAATAAACCGTTTCATTAAACCCAACTCTCCACTTTTCTTTCACAAGGTATCATGATTACTTTATAACCCAACCCATCACATCACTGACCCCTCATAATTTCCACCTCTCACATCAACTCATCTTTCTCTCTCTCTCTCATCGCTCATCTTCAACCTCCCTCCAAAACACTTTCACCATGTCTTCCAAAATCCAAAATACCGGTGATCACGAAAATTTCCCTAGAGAGAAACACCATCCCTTGATGAAATTAGTACTCAAGAATCATCCAAGACTAAAGAAGATTCTACCGGGTCAAAATCAGAATCCTCTGCTCCTGTTTCTCTCTCTCCGAAAAAAGAAGATGGTGAAAACGAAGGTGAAAGTGAACAAGAAAAGGAGATTACAGTCCCTACAAAGCGAGGTAAGAAAACAAAATCCTCACAATTTCTTATGGGTTTTTGTATTCATGTTGCATGGTGTAAAAAGTCCAAGTGGACAGAAATATTGAACATCTTAAAGTTTCAACATTGGTGGAAAATTGTCAGTTTGGATGAGGGTCTTTATGAAAAAGAAATGAAAGAGTTTTGTTCAAGTTTCAAAGGGTGTCTGTGTGTCTGATGCGAATGGTTGTGTGGTTACACTAACTGAAAAGAAACTGGGGGAATGGTTTGATGTCCCAATTGAGGGTTACAAAGAATACATTAAGGGTAGGGCCAAATTGAACATAAATGGAGTCTCAAATGCTAAAATTCTTGCTTTCTTTAACGGCAATTCTAATGCATTATCTTTATATAAAAAAGAATTGTCCCCATTTCACAAATTATAATTCCAGTTTGTTTGGCGTTTCATTCTACCCCGTTCCTCAAAAAGAACTTAGGCTAGTCTAATGGATCTCTCCATTATGTACTGCCTTGCTAACAACATCAAAATCAACCTTCCCTCTTTGATTATTTCACATCTCTCTCACTGCATTTCCCATAACACCAAAGTGGGCTATGGAAACCTTCTCTCCTCTTTCTCCAAACATTGCAAAGTTAAATTGCCTGCCAGTCCCTCTTTTTTCCTTGAGCCAGAAAATTATCTTACTAAGGACACTCTGACCAGGCTTAGTTTAAGGTTGGTCAATGGGAACGATAGATTTTGAGAGGGAGAAATGCCTGTCAAGGTTGAGGTGGGTAGTAAGAGGAAGATGGGTGAAGAGGGAGTTCCAAGTGGGTCTGTGAGGAAGAGTCAAAGGTTGGCTGGGTCCAAGTCTATGAAGGAGCAGGATCAAGGTGAAACAGTGTTTATTCACCTAGACTCGGATCCAGTTCCTTCAACTGCTGTGGATTTTCCGTTGTTGTCTACTACTGGGCTAAACAAGTTACTTCGGGAAATTCAGGACTCCTTGACCCTTCTGCACACCAGGATCAATGCCATAGAGACCACTGTCTCTGCTCTGGATTCTCAGCAGCAACAACAAATGATTGCCATCAAGAATGCTGATACGGGGATCAGGAACAAGGTGGATGGTGTGCTCTCCAAAATTGACTCTGTGGTCTCCTCTCTCTTCAAACGCTCCAAGCCCTAACTTTCTTTAACTTTGGAACAATTGAATAAGTTTTTTGTGGTTGTAATTATTAAACAATTTCTTATGGACCTCTCTTCTTGTGTCCTTCGGAGACACATGAAGCACTTTTAATTTCTTTTTAATTTCTTCACTTTCTCTGCTTTGCTCTGCATATTGCTTAAACTCTATTGTCCGTATTGTTTCTTTCTGCGTGCTTATTCTTTTTTGTGTGTTTGGATGGCTAATACTATGAGATCTATGTTTGAACAACTTGCTTGATGCCTAGACTGTTAACTCTCTAGTGCTACAGGTACATTACTTGGTTTTGATAATGACAAAGGGGAAGAGATATTTGTGTATAAATTTTTTTTTCTTGGTTCCCATGCAAGTTTTTCTCATCCCTGTTCCCAGTCAAGCCTGATCATGTTCCCAGTCCAAGTCTCGGTTGAGACTAAAGTCTAGTTTGTGTGTTATAGTTTTAGTTTATAGATTATTTTTTTTGTTTATTTTTTCTTTTTCTTAAAACATAAAAATATAAAAAAAAAAAATTGAATTATTTGTCATAATCAAAAAGGGGGAATATTGTTGTTTCACTATTTTGATAATGACAAATAATAAACTTTGTTTAATATTAGTTTCATTTTTATTCGTATGTTCCTAGTTTATTTTGTTAGATTTAATCACATGTTTTTAACTTAGTTTATAGTTTAGATTTATTCTTTTAGTTTAAATTTAATGTAGTTATTTTAGATATCACAAATAATATGTTAAATAACTTATAGAGAATTGTAGGAGATTAATCAAAAATTAAGTTGTTAATCTTTATTTATGACAAAACCGTTTATATTATGGAGGTAAAAATTATGATATGTTGTGACAAAGCCTTTTGTATATTCCATAACAAGAAGCCGCCAAAATCTAACCTAAACAAGCGCATAAGAAGGATGCATTGTGGTAGTTCCTAGATTTTAGGAACCGCAACAACCCACCTACTAACAAGGCGTGGGAAAATGGGAATGCGCGTGTTAGTGGATGAATTTGTGGAAATTAACCAACTAACTTCGAACGGACATATGCAACGGAAGATCATGGAAGAAGTGGCTGAATACAAAGCTTCATCGTGGAGAAGATCATGGAAAAGATCGTGGGAAGATTGTCCTCTACAAATAAGTTTTTGTAACAATCTTTTTTATGTATGCTTTCAGAATTTTAAGTGTAATATCTTAGTGAAAGTGTATTCGATTTTACTCTTCTTTCATTATTACTTAGAGTATTATAGATTGGGTTGAGTGAATCTAAATCTGTAACCATTTTGAGAGAAAAAGAGAGAGAGAATGAGAAAAGACTTCGAGCGAAGTCAAGAGAGAAAGTCAACTGTTCAGGGGGAACAAGTTGACTGGGAACCACTTCCTAGAGGAACAAAGTAGGTCCTAGTTTAGGTTGTACAAAAGTGAGTCTTTTGGCCTAAAGTTGCTAAAGAAAATTGAGTCAAAATCTCTCGTGGTCAAGGTTTTTCTTCCTATTGGGCCTAGGAAGTTTTCCTTGTAAAAATCTCGTGTTCCTATTTCTTTCTTGTTTATGCAATTACTTCTTTCTTATTCAATCATTCTTTTATTTCCGCAAAAAGTTTGAAAATATCCCCAACTACAATTCACCCCCCCTCTTGTAGTTGTTTAAGTGTTCGTACTCGACTAACACATCACAATCACATCAACCAAACATTTAAAACCCTAATCCATACTTTCAACCTAACTCTAGATAAGAAACACAGGAACTCGAATTTCTTAAAAAAAGAATGAAATAAAAAAAGGAAATTTCAAATTAAATTGAATGAAAAGTACCTTGAATGTTATCAGAATCACAAACTATGATTAATTAATCTTAAATCTCGATAAAAGTAAAGTGTTTATCTCTCTAGTATAAACCCTAGAAATAACTCTCTAAACTCTAGAATAAAGCATAAGTTAAAAAACTAAAAACTAAACTATCGTTTTTTTTAATAAAGCTCGAATTTTATTTCCGAAAACGAAGCATGCAGGCGCACTAAAATTAGGTGCGGGCGCACCTAAAGGAGGTGCGGGGACACCTCACCCTTATGCCTCAAAATTGGGATTTCTCGTCAAATGATGCGGGCGCATGTCGTGATGGTGTGGGGCACACCTTATGTCTGGTGTGGGTGCACCATGGCTATCTTTGTTTTGTCCTCTGAATCTGCTGAAGGAGGGGGCGCACCACTTTGATGTGCGGGAGCACCATTGTGTGCGGGCGTCTCCAGCTCCATGTGGGCACACCTCCAAGTTCCCTCGATTTCTGTAGCTCATTCCTTAAGCCATATATCACAATACTCGACCCCGAAAAAGGTCATACCTGCAATGGAAACACGAGAAAATATGGTGAAAGCATATGTACTAGAAATTCGATCAATATAGATCGAAAATCTAGCAAAATGTCATTATGATGAATCAATGATCAAGTGAAGAAGTAGAAAGGGAAATGAGGAGAAAAGAGGGGAAAAAAGAGAATAAAGAGGACCAAACTAAACCAAAAGGAGGTCATAAAGTGCGTTAGAAACGCACTTATCAACCATGCTTAATGTTTCATCCATTACAGCAAAGACTCTTTGGTTGCGTTAGGATTTCGTTGTGGTCTTTTCTCTAGTAGTTTTAAAGCGTCAATGTCGAAGCCATGTTGCTCCATGTGGCTGAGTCAAGTGTATTGGATAGCAATCATATGACAATAGTAGAAATCATTCATATTTTGTATCAATATAAGCATGAGTGTACCTGAACAAAAGTTCGAAAAGGTTTATTTCTAGGGTGCTTTGTTTCCAAGTGACCAACTTCAACTTCTTGATGTCAATGTGTTTATACTCGGGAGCCCAATCAACAAATAGTGTGACTAGTATGTTCCGAGTTAGCTCTATCCAACTGATCCAAAGAATAGTACCAGTCCAAAGTTGGCCTTCTAAACTTCGATCAAACACCATAGCATAATCATCTTTTGGTATTCCCCATGGGTGCAATGCATTTACAAAACTAACCAAATGGACAAATAGATTACCAGTTCCATAAAATCTTCTGAGTTTTGGTAACTCGTGATAACAATCTTCATGCTGATATCTTGGGAAAAGAACCAATGACTCAGTGTGAACCTTTCGGGTAGGAAATACCACATTAAAATCCAGGCTGAAACCATCACCCTTAGATCTCTTCTTTAAATCATTATCATTGTTGATGACTCTGTCTTCCATTTATGAGGAATCAATCCAAGATTCTTCTGGTTTTCAGTTGTTGTATTATTTGTGCCAATGCTTGGCGTTCGTAGTTCTTCTTCATTATCCTTGCTTGGCCCATATTCAGGTTATGTTTATTCAACACTTACATCAAGTGTAGTCTGTGGGATAACATTAATCCATGAATTTTCAGGCTCTGTTTTAATAAAGTGGATGGTGTAGACATGCAACCTAATGTCTTCTACTTCGTTAAGATGTAGCAAAGATTTCCCGATGGTGAAGACAATCATAAATTTTGGAGCACCAGAAACGGTCACAGCACCCTGATTAGTAAGGAGCTTTCCTTTCTAAGAGTAGAGGATACTGCTCTATTTTCATGCAACCAAGGCCTGTCCAATAGGAGGTTGAAACATGCTTCAATGTTAATGACCATTAATTGTACATCCTTGCCACAAGACCACGCTTAATGTGGAGACTTATTAGACCCAAAATTTCTCTCTAAGTATTATCATATATACTTTGACCACTTGGTTGGATGGTACCAAATCTTCTTTTGAATATCCAAGCCTTGTTAGCACACGCAAAGGGAAAACATCAATCGCGAAGCCATTGCCGATCAATACCCTAGGTATTTCCTATCCATTGCAGCGTACCATGATGTGCGTTGAATTACTATAATTAATATTCTCGGGAAGATCATTATCTGTGAACATGAGGGTTCAATCAATATCGTAGATGAGTCCCACCCTCTAATCTGGTGTTATAGAAGAGCTTAATGAGGCTTCCTTGAGATGTTTCAGAATAGCGACCCTATGAGGCTCGATATACATTAGTAATTTCCATATGGAAACATTAGCATTAATTCACTTCCTTCATGCATTTGATTGTACCTTTTTTTGTATCACTATCTTCTATAATATGCTCTTTACCCTTTTCTTTTCTCCTTAATACCTCCAAAGGATTCTCATCCTCCAAGTGAGATGGTTTAAAATGGTTATATGCTCTAGTTAAATGAGATGTATCCATATATTCCTCATCACTAAGATCATCAAGGCAGATAGGACGTCATTATGTATTTTGAGTGGTGAAAGGACCTCCAGTGCTCTTCTCTATAACTATCAGATTGAATAAGCATCTTCATCGGTATCAACATCCAAGATGAAGAAAGCACCATAATAATTCAAGGTTCCACACATATCTGAGAATGGATCCATGTTGAGAGTGATATTGAGGTCCTCACAATGCCTCATTTGGATTTTCTTGAGTGGAATAGTCATAAACCAGGCACGTATAACCTACACATATTCGCATATTAGACATCCGAGGAATTATCCTCTAGGTCAGCTGGATTGGATCGCACTGGTGAGAAAAAGCAGAAACGACGATAATGGTAAATGAAGATTTATGATTTGGAAGTGGGTTTTTTATGATGTTAGGTTGAAAATCATTTGGTTTACTGGAAGTGGACCCCATGAAGAGTTTCACATCATCCACAAGATTCTAAATTTGATGTTTAAGAGCTCCACAGTTCTTAATATTTTGCCCTTGGCTTTGATGGTATTCATAGTTTTTGGTTATGATCATAACCAGGGTAAGGATTTTAAGGAGGTGGGCATAGATATAATGGTTGAATGAGATTGGCCTTTTTCAACTTGGAGATAGATTGGGCATAAGTCATGTTTAAGGGAGTGAAGTTTCTTTGTGGTCGTAGCTGAACTGCTTAACATGCGCCAATGGCATGGATCACATTGGTTCTGTGTAGGAGTTGTTGAATCATTGTTTGGGGTTCTTTTGTTATTCACAAACTTTCCATTATAAGTCGTGTCGCTAGTAGGCTTGTCCTTTTTTATATCTCTCCTTTTCACAGTACCTCAACTAGAGTTCAATCAAACCATTGAAGCTCGAGAAATATTGGTAGGTCATATGTTTCCGATGAACATGAAGGAGATTCTTCACCACAATTTGCAGTTATTCCTCCTCATTTGTCCTTTTCATCATCTTTTAGGCTTTGTTTCTCCATCGAGTGATGAATAAAGAAAAGGACTCATTTATTTTGCGAGGTGGTCTTTAGATCTCTCCTAGTCACATCGATCTCTTCATTGTATTTGTACAGGTTTGAGAATTCTCTAACTATGTCAACCCAAGTGGATTTCTTTGTTTTCAAGATTTAGGAACCAATTTGCTAAAATATATATTATCTAAATACTGCTAGAAGAGCTGAGCAATCAGTGATTCTTTCACTCCCCAAGGACTCATCACCCCTAAATACATCTTTATAAAGTTGGTTGGGCTAACAGTCCTACAAACTTTGTCAAATTAGGCATTTTACAACCATGAGGTAGTCGTGCATTCGGGAAAAGTGTTAATCCATTCAATCTCCATCCATGGTTTATCCTTTGTCATGCCTTTTAAGACTTCTTTGAATAGTAATAAATTGTGTATGTTGCTGACTCGTCAAGGGAATAAAAATTGAACTAAACTTGTACCAACTTCTTAAATATAAGAGAGGACATAATAATTTAACTTGTATACATTTGTCTTTCGTTACAACTAATTGTTTTTCTAAATTACATGTGTACTCCATCCTTGATGACAAGGGCTAAATAGATTGTAATCCGCTCTTATTATTAGACACTCTAGTCAAATTATTTTGTGTAGCAAATACTCCACTTATCAGAAAAGTATATCAATAGTGTGTGTCACCCGAACCTCATAAGTCGCAAAAGATAAATACTAATGTACTTAGTGGCCCACATTGCACACTCGCATTTACGCAAACAGAAGTTGCTATTAGTTTACAACTAAAAGATAAACAAATCTGAAAAAACTATCTCAAACTCTTCTTCCTTTCCGAGAGATAAAGTAAAATATAAAATGGTTTTAAGTTTTTGTTTTTAATGCTAAAAAATTGTGTATGTTACTTATTCATTCAGGGAATGACCGAAGTAAAAATTCCACAAATGGGTGGGGTTACTATAATGACGAATCTAGAATACTTCATCCGTCATATATTTTATTTGCTACATTCCATTTGTAGGTATTATTCACATGACAATTTTGACCTTCTTTAATTATATACACGAAAGGAGAATGTTTGGCTCCTCTTAATGTGTATTTTTCGATTATATAACTTTTATAATTTTCTCTTATACATAACTTAAATATATTAAGGTTTGAATTTGTTTCTCGACTGGCTAATTGACAAGGTCACCTGAAAGATGTCGCCTAAAGCCAAAGACATAGCCGCTACTCCGCCGGACCATAAAGGTTCAAACCGACAAGATACAACTTGGCGGCTTGACACATGTACCGGGTGATGACGCACACGTGTACGGAGCAGATCCCATAATATAAACCAAACTACTATTCACTATCTATAAATAGACGACATGCACTGTTCCCAAAGTACATTATTCTGACCCTACTTTCCTTATTTGCACATTACCTTGATAAACCTTGTCTTACTTACGCATCGGAGTGGGTTTCCTTGGCAAACCCCCGAGGTTAGTTACCCTTTGTGACTTGTTCAAGTATACCGACATCTTGAGGACCACTAACTACCAACGATGACAAACTCCAATGGTCGTTGAAGCTTGACGTTCATGTTTCATACCCGAAAAAACTGGTGCTAGAAGGAGGGAATGGACTACAATCCTATCGGTAATGTTGGGCTTGACGGTGCTCTCAACACATCCAAATATGGTGGTGCGCTCACATACCCTAATCATGTCTTCATAGGAGAAGAGACCCCAGATTCAAAAAGGTCGGGACCCTAAGACGCCAATGGGTCCTAATCCAAGAACACTATCTTCAGCCATCGCACAGTTTAACCCTGAAAAAATCGAGTTAGACATGGTTGTCTTGGATGTCATAGCCTCCGACAATGAGGATAAAAACATTAACTCCCTCACAAGAGACCAGGCAGGACCATCAGTCACGATCGGTATTGTAACCCGATAAGAAGGAACAAGCCTTTCTCTCATAACGGATGTGGTCTCGAAAGAGAGATGGTCGATGCAAGGTACGAAGAAGAAATTTGGCAAACTGAAGAATATTGATATCGAAAATTTCACTGAACTTGAATATGATGATATGGAGAGTACTAGAGATTGACGAGCTTATGCTTATCAATCAGGTAGGACATTTAGTACCTACTCAAGCCGACATCGTTCCCTCATAATATGTAGAGGATCACCCTTCATCATAGAAATACTAGAAGGGCTCATGCAGCACATTAAGATGTCAACTTGCAAGTGAGGGCACAACTGATCCAACTGACCACTTGTCGGCATATGAGGGTCATATGCATCTATACACTCGGTCAGATGGGATTTGGTGCAAAGTTTTTCTAGCAACTTTGTCAAGAATAGCGCAAACATGATTCAAAAGTTTACCACTGCATCAATCACTGATTTTCACCAGTTATCGGGAGAGTTACGGACACATTTTGTCGGTAACAGGAGACAAGAAAGAACAACATGCGAACTCATGGCATTGAAATAAGGGAAAAATGAGTGTGTCAGAATTTCCTTGGAAGGTTTAACGGAGACGTGACCATAACCAACTTACAGCAAGAGGTTGTGGTACTTTCTCTGATGTCGGTCCTGAAAGATGGCGACTTTAGGAGTTATTTGGGGAGAAAAAGCTTCAAGGCCTTGGCACCTATCCTAGGCAAGGAAAATTAGTTCATCAAGAGTGAGGAGTTTGATCGAGCCTCGAATGCAAGGGTAGATGACCTAGAAGTCGCCCAGGATGATAAATGAGGCAGGTCGAGTAAAAGAGAGGCCAAAAAGAAAGTTGCTCACACTAGCACCTCCAAAGGCAAGGACAAGAAGGAGAAATTCGACAGCTACACCCCTTTTACCAAGCCACTAGCGCATATTTTCGCTTCATGCATAAAAATGATGATGAATGGCAAAATTTTCAAAAAGATCGTGACAGAAACAAATGGTGTGATTTTCACAAAGATCACGGCCACATCACTGAAGATTGTAAAGATTTGAAGAACAACCTTACCATCCTTACTGGATGGACGAGTATAACACATCCCCGCTGCTGAAAAAGGTATATGCCCCAAGATATATCTAGTATGCGGCAACCACACCTTTGGCACACTGCACCCCTTCTTACGTAGTGGAGGCACAGCCTCAAAGTGCGCGAAGGCAACTTTCTCCTTGGCGGTTAACAACATAGGTGGAATGTACTAGAATTTCCTCCTAGGCCTAGTAAACCAACGCTGCAAAGGAAAAGTCTCGGGCACACACAATCAAAACCATATTTACCTCCAATATCTCAATGACGTCATCTTAGGAAAACCGTCAATTTATTGCATTTGGTACACAAGGAGTACTAACCCTTGTAATTTATGGCGGCCTCGGCATCACCATCCTTGGCACCATGATTAGACCCATCACGCTCAAACTTATCAGGTGCTTAAAAAGATTTAAACTCAAGGGTTAAAAAGATTTAAAAAGATTGGACCCATCCACCGACAAGTCCAAATGCAGCAAATTAGTTGGCGAATTACTAAAGGGGTAAGTTGAGCTAAACAAACATTAAGACCTAACAAGTCTACAAAATGTCAATCCATAGCAAAGCGTAAGCTAAACTAAAAGTGATAGTTATATCACCTACACATCCCGCATGGGCGTGAATAACAACATTATTGGGCTAAGGCAT